>NC_060269.1:124878363-124987317 GCF_021613505.1 Equus quagga
TCTCCCTTTTTCCTGCTACAGCCCTGACTAATGAACTACTTTAAATCCATGAGGGGCTAATAAAAAAGTCTTACATGGTGACATACAGGAAATATTTAAAAATCTAATAAACAGCCAATTGCAGTTAGAATCCTGTAAGATATGCAAAGCAGAGCATAGACTGCCAGGGTAATAGATCCCCGAAATAGCTCAGCCTGATGTCACTGGGCCATTAGTTCCTGTCCTGACTCATCATGCTTTACAATCTCATAGCCTTGAAAGGGCTTTGACAAGGCCAGGTCCACGAGTGGCCAGCCATATCCTCAGCTGTCAACAAAGACTTCCAGGTCCTTTTAGGATATTCAGGTTTCTAAGTTGGAAACCAGTGAGGAAACTTAATTATTTAAAAAACCGTTTTGATGCGACACTAATGAAAAGCATCTGCAGTGGATTCTCCTTTATAAATGGGGCATCCTCTCATCTCCTTCCTCACCAGGATCTTTGGAGACTAACGAACAAGCAAATTCAATAGATAGGTCTTGTCCTCAGTTGGTTATCAAACATGTACCAATGTCTACTGAGTGCCAGCTGTATGTGCTAGAGCCAGGGCACCTGGTGAGAGAAGGCATCGAAATCAATGAAAATATTGACCCCTTCTCTTGAGGAATTTACAGTATTGTTAAAAGAAAATTTATACTCTCAACATTTGAACCCAATCATCTAAAGCTTAAAATGGTATTACAAACAGTATAGATATCTAATGTAGGCAAAAAGAAAAATCTTTATATTTTGTTCAATATTGATGCTAGGTGTCATGTGTCTGTCTGATTGCATATCTGTCTATGTACATGCAAAAAAAATGGACAGGTTTAGAAGCAGCATGGAATAAAGAAAAGAGTATGAGTTTTAGAGTTAATTATTTGTTAACTTGCATGACCACAGGTAAACAATTTACTCTTTCTAAAGTTTCCCCATCTGAAAAATAAACAAAACAAATGAAATATATCAAATACGTAGGTAGACAGACACAGTTGTCATGAAGATTTGATGAAATAAGACAAACGAAGGAGCCTAGATGGAGCTGGCCCTTTGGAGGCCCTCATGACATGTCAGTTCCCCTCTCTTCCTTCAGAAAAATAGACTTTGAAATCTATTTCCAACCTGCTTATGAAGGCTTTGTGGAGAAGGTGAGACTTTAACAGATTTTGACTAATAAGGGAGGGGAACAACAGAAATCATGACCCCTTCAGGTCCTGCCAGAAAGGAAAACTAGGGAACATAAAAAAAATCTAAGTGTCCACAGGAAGTTTATGCCATCCATTCTGTTGCCTCCAGAGAAAATTAAACTTAATCCAGAGAACACTCTCTTTCCTAAAGTAGTTTCTAGAAAAGTAGTCCCATAACCTACCCAGGTAATATCATCTAGAGTCACTCAAATTTCATATTTTTACTCTTACATCAAGCACTTCTGTCTACTTCTCAGATTTCTCACTTGCAATTTCAGCTCCGCTGCCCCACCCCAATCCTATGTCCCCTGAGACTGTGTCAATTTACTCACACTTGGTGCCATGGCATTCTCCATTTCCTTTTACACCATCATTTGTACTCCGTTTTTCCTAGTCCTCAAGAAAGTGTTACACAGGTACCAGACTAACATGGGAAGGAGATATTGGAAATAAATTCAGTGTAGGTCCTGAGATGCCTTAATCCCAAGAAAACTTGAAAAATCAGCTGGAGAAGAACTGACCGCTTTGTTTAGAAGAGGTGGAAAGATTCCCAAGCCAATTCACACATCGCCCAAGACCATTTGTGTGTGTGTGTGCATGTGCTTGGGCATGCGTGCGTGTGTGCGTGTGTGTGTGTGTCTACAGGACATTTGCAAACTGCTTGCTTCCTCAAGGACTGTACCCCCTGCAACAGCCCAGGAATTAGCCAACTGGCGAGGTGAGCTCTGATGACCACAAATACTGTCATACCCAGAGCTTCAAACATCATCTAAAAAGAGGCAACAATCCATTCCCAAACCACAATACAGTCTACTTAGCAGAAAGAGACAGGACCACTCTGTAAATTGGTGAGAGATGGAGGAAGAGCTGGCAGAGAAGGGCTTCCTTGTTCATTTCCCCAGGCGGTGCCCTGCAGATCATGGTAATTAGGGGACAGGGTGGGGCCCTCTGAACTGAAAATGATAGGAAAGATGCTGCTCTAATTACTGGATTTTACTGGGATGATACTTGAGGTGTGGTTATTACCATCTGTTGAAGTTCATTAACTAGACCTCATAGAAGGCAGTCTAGGTCTCTAAAGGGAAATGGGGACACAGTATTACAGCCTGCCCTGAAGCCTTTAAGTGGATGCCATTCAAAGGCCAGGTCCAAATGGTCTTCTTAAATACAGAGATATACTTGGTGTTTTTTGCAATGAAACTGTTTTTGGAAAGAAGATATCCCTGAATGCATGGCCCTTTTTGCTGTATCTAGTGAGTATTGAGCACCAGGGCACAAACATACGTGATCCTGGCCCTCACTGAGTTTACTGTAATTGCTCATTGAATGGCCTATCTGCCCTGCTTAGCTATAAAATGTGACAATTTCTATGACAAGGAAAGTGTAGGGTGCTCTGAAATCACATGGCAAGGACAACTAATGGAAGTAGGAAGCTTCCCTGAGGAGATGTCATCTCTGCCAAGACCCAAGGTGGGGCAGTACATCCACCCCAAAAGGCCAGGATGACAACCCCACCTCCAACACTGTTCACCAGATGGGTGCTTCTCAAACTTTAATGAGTGTCCAAATCACCAGAGGATCTTATTTAAATGTAGGTTCTGATTCAGTAGCTCTAGGGGGCCCTGAGAGTCTGCATTTCTAAAATGCTCCCAGGTAATGCGCTGGTCCAAGGACTACTCTCTGAGTAGCAAGGTGCCAGATGACTTTCTGAAGTACTCAGCTTCTTTATGCCTTAGTTTTCTAGTCTGTAAAGTGGGTTTCCAAGGGTTAGAGAAACATGAATATGGATTCATTTGCAGCAATTTTTTTGACCTGATCACACTACTAACCAAATATTTGCTGATTGAATAATATAGTGTGTGTGAGTGTGTGTATGCGGGCACACAAGAATCCCTGGAGACTTGCCAAATTGCTTTTCCTTCTATCTTGTCAGTGCTTTCTTCACCTAGTTAAAGCTTTTTTAAAAATACTTTTCCTACTTAAGCTTTTGTACTATTATTAGCCAGATGACAGCTCCTAAAATATATTAGATGAAGGAATTGAATTATTTAAAATATTAAAGTTCTTCAGCTCAAAATTCAAAAGCTGTTGGTATCTTGTAATTTGGGAGGTTAACTGATTTACTGATACATGTAATAATCCATGAGCGAAGGCAGGGCCCATGTAAGCTGATTTCATGACTAAGTGACAAGCACTTGCTATCATACAGCCTTCTTGCTATAATTAGCTTTCAGGTTAAACAGCATATCATTCATCTCAAAATTGCAAAATTTATACTTGCAATCAAACAGATGTTAAATTCAGGGGCTTCATGACTAACTATGAAATTCACCAGTTGTGCCTTGACATCTTGGTTTCCACAGCATTTCACCAAGAGCCTGAGTCAGGGTGTGAAGGGGATTTTCAAGAAAGCACCCACGGCTCAGGCAAATCAAAATGCGGGCTGGGTTCATCTCAGATAGGAAAGTGGTAACAAAACACAAGCTAAATTCAGGCCAAGCAGATTTAGTCATTTTTTGAAGGGAAATTATGTATTCCACTGATTGGCACACCAGAACTATTCTCTTTGAGAATACCTTGTTAATATCATTCTTTTCTTACCTTTAGGACATTTGGGATCTTTTTGAAAACTCCCAGTTCCTAAGTGCTGTCTGATTGCTCCTTCCATCTAATTCATAGTCAGAAGTATTTCTTAATAATTGCATTGTGTGAGAGTACACTTCAGGGAGAAGACGCCATCCCTCCTTATTTATTAAGCTTCTCCTCTGTGCTGGGTGCCCTGATGAGCCCTGAGCTACCTGTGATGAGTACAATGGATGTGTGTTCTGCCTTCTGGGACTTTTTAGTTCTGGTTGGGGGAGGCAGAAACAATGCAAGTAAACAAACAAATAAGTACATAACTTCAACAACATGCTCTGAAGGAAATGAACAGGGCTCAGTGCTAGAGAACCATAGGGCAGGGGAGAGGGGTCTGGTTTATTAGGATGGACAGGAAGGGTCTTGCTCAGGAAGTAACATTTAAGCCTAAACTGAAGTATGAGCAGAAGCCACTCTGCAAATGTCAGGGAAAGTATTCTCAGCTGAGGGAACAGCATGTGTAAAGGCCTAGCGTGTTCAAGAATCTGAAATGGGTTAGTGTGTGCTTCTTACTATCCAAAACTAGCTTCCTGAGAAGATTAATGTTCCTCTGTAGGAAAACAGTCAAAATATAGTATGTAGAGATAGTATATAGACTTACGTGATGTGATGGTTCAGTATAAACTCTGAAGACCTGCTAATTCCTGGCTCTGCCATTCACTAGCTGTGTGTCCTTGAGCAAATCATTAAATCTCCCCATGCCTCAGTTTCCTCATCTGTAAAACAGAGAATAGTAATGGTCCCCACCTCATAGGGTTGTTGTGAGAACAAAATGATGAACAAGTTAATAATTGTTGTCACAAAGTAAGTATTTTGTGTTAGCTCTTATTACAGACAATTACTAGGGTATCAGAGAAGTGGGATAGGAGCTCTGACAGTGAGAAGACCAAGTGCCACAAGGTCACAGAAGCAGGAAAAAGAAGTTCCATTGGGGGACATCAGCAGAAAAAGTCATGATGGAGATAGTCTTTGATGGGGATTTTGAAGGATGGAGAGAATTTCACCCTCTGGAGATGGTGAAAGCAAAATCAGCCACCTGGGGAGCTTTTTCAGCTCCTCTTTCCCCTCCTCTCTCACATCCAATTGATCATCAAATTCTTTCTCTGATTAGCCACACCGCCTTTGTTCAAGCTTTTCATGTGTCTTGTCTGGAGTGTTGCAATGACAATTGCCTTGTCACCAGCCTCCTTTCAGACTCGCGCACACCTCTAGGATGGAAATTGCCCATTTATGTGCTTGTCTTCCCCTGGAGACTGGGCCTGTTCCCTGGCTTTTAATCGATGCTTGTTGAACTGAACTGCTATCTGCTATTGTTCCGCTCTGTACTCATCAGAGTCCAATCAGGGAAACAGAAGCTATTCTAGGTGTTTCCAAAAGGAGGAATTGGTTTGCAAGTGATAGAATAGCTGACAGGCCAACAGGAGGTCTTAGGCAATCCGAAGATTAGCATCTGCAGGAAGCAGCTACCACTCTAGGGCGGGGAGGAGGAGGTGCTGCCAGAGCCTGGAGGCCAGGGCTGGGTGACCAGGGCTGAAACACAGCTGAAGCTGCCTGACAGGAACTGGCATGGAGGGAAGGGCTCTCCAACAGAAGAAATGGGGAAATACAACCTCTAAAGGAGATGCTGCCTAAGGCAGTAGGAGTGAAAACACCCTGGCTTCTCCCCTATTCCCTCCCCACCGGGTTTCTGACAGTGCCCTCCAAAGGCTCCACCTACCTGGGAGCCAATTGGCAAGGGAGCCTGGGAAATGTAGTTCCCTATGACACTGTGCAGAGCTAGAAGGGAGTAAATGGGCAGCCTATGGCACCTCCTCTGAATCTGCCCCCACGCTGTTGCCTCCACAGATCTTTCTAGAATGCAGATCTGACCTTGTCATTTCCCCAGTTCCCACAGATGTAATCAGAACAGCTCCTTGATGTCTCTTGTACAAGATAAAGACAAAACTGTAGGCCTTAAAAAATAACAATGGGAATATATCTGAGAGGCTGTTCAGAGAGGACCTCTCTGAGAACAGCACCCACAGCACCCCAGGTAAGACCCGAGGCCCAGAAAGGGAAGGGATGACCTCGCTCGTGTCTCCAGGGGAGTGGCACTGAGTATGCTCCAGCACCTGAAGCTGATCCTGTCAGAATGTTCTCCAGTGTTATCATAGCAAAAAGTAGTACATATTCATATGCACATTCGAATCACGATTGATGCTTTCCTAGGTGCTTTCAGAAGCACTGTCTAATTTCATCCTCACAACAACAGGTAGGAGGGACATTATTACCCCTGATTAATAGCAATTAGTGAGTACATGGGGTCACAGGAAGGTGAATTGATATGATTGAAGCTCAGACCCACCAGCCGCAGGGTCTCCCTAGAACCTGGGGCCTCTTACTCCTGATCAGAGGTTGTTTCCACAAGATCCACGGGCCCAAGTCTGGGTTATCAAACCTCTAAAAGTCCTTGAAATCAGGATGGAGCCTCTTCAAGGGATTTCAGTGCACAAAACATTGATCAGAAAGCACGCGTTAGCCTAAGTTTCTATGCTACAATGAATGTGAGGCTCATTTTCTTCCCATTGGACTTCAGATCCCTTAACTTGGTAACTAAAATTATCTATGAGAAAAATGAATTATTAACTAATAAATTAAGTTTATTTGGTGGGGAAAAAAAATAAGCTCCAACACATGGGAAATGAGGGCAGGAAGAGAGAGGAGAGGGCTCCGAACAGGGATACGATTCTGTCGTATGGCCCCTTCCTCAACATTCAGCCCTTCATAAAGCCCTCTTACGCTTTGTTTCTTGGCTAGAATTTTTCTGTTAAGAAGGGGCAAGATGAATTTAGAAGGTAGGTTGTGAAGAGGGGATAAAACAAAGAGAGCTTGACAATAAACTTATAGAAATTGGTGCGAACTCTTAGCAGGGCCATTTGACACCACCTATATCAATATTCCTAAAAATGTGCCTTTCCTTTGAACCAGCAATGTCATTCCTAGGAATCTATCCTAAAGAACCAAAATCATGGTCGTCCACAGATACGCATGTAAGAATGTTTATTGCAGCCCTACTTATGAAAGTGGCAAATTGTAAATAACCTAAATGTCTAATAATAGAGAAATTGCTAAATAATCTGTGGTATGTTCATAGAGTGGAAAATCATGTGGCCATGGGAAATGATGGCATGAGAGAAAATGGTCATGTAAAGATGTTAAGAAATCAAAGTGAGCTGCAAAACTTTATATAAAAAAATGAACGTGCATCAAGCTACACTGACCATCTATGGGTGCTATAATTATAAATGATTAACTTCTTTCTTGCTGGTTGTGTCTTCTAAACTTTGTACACTGAATTGGATTGATTAGGTTTTCTTCCCAAATTTTAAATGCATATATTATTGTCATGGTAAAGCTAGATAATTCTTTTCAATCAGGTTTATTAAGGGTGTAGTCTATATATACACAAAAAAGCACATTTTGGTACCTAGTTCTATAAGTTTGACAAACTTATATGACACGCTCAAGATACAGATTCCTTGACACCCTAAAAAAGTTCCTTGCATCTCTGTAATCAATTCCCTCTCCACTCTCAATCATTGATCTGTTTTCTCTCGCATAAACGGAATCATATAGTGTGTAAACTTTTGAGTCTGGCTTTTTGATTTAGCATCAAACTTTTTAAATCAATTCATACTCTTGCATGAATCAGCAGTTCACAGTATGGGTATACCACAATTTGTACATCCATTCATGAGCTGAGGGGCATTTGGGCTGTTTTTAGTTTTGGGCTATTATAAATAAAGCTGCTATAGATATTCTCATACAGGGTTTGGTGTGGATGTGTTTTCATTTCATTTCGTTATATATTTCATAAAAACTTAAAAGTGGAATTGCTGCGTCATATGGTAAGTGTGTGTTTAACTTTATAAGAAACAGCCAAACCATTTCCCAAAGTGGCTGCACCATCCCAGGCCTTATTAGCACTTGGTATTGCCAGGTTTTTTGCTTGTTTGTTTTTTATTTTTTAAAAGCCATTCTGAGAGGTATGTCATAGTATCTTATGGTTTTAATTTGCATTTCTTTAATGACCAGCGCTTTGGGGCATCTTTTCCTGTGCTTATTTGCATCTGTATCTCTTCTTTGGTGAAAGTCTATTCAAATCTTTCACTCATTTTTGGAGGGATTGCTGTTTTCTTATTACTGAGTTACAAGAGTCCTTTATTTGTTCTAGATACAAATCCCTTATCAATATATGATAAGAAAATGTTTTCTCCCAGTCTGTGGCTCATCTCTTTATAGTATTTTTCAAAGACCAGAAGTTCTTAATTTTGATGGAGTCCAACTTAGTAATTTTTTATGAATTGTGCTTTTATGTCATATCTAAGAAATCTTTGCCTAACCCAAGGTCACAAAGATTTTCTCTTGTTTTCTTCTAGAGTTTTATAGCTTTAGGTTTTGCATGTAAGTGTTTAATCAGATATGTGTTTGCAAATATTTTCTCCCAGTTTGAGCCCTGGTTTTCCATGTTTATCATATCTTCCGAAAAGAAGAAGCTTTTAATTTGGATGAAGTGAAATTAACCAATTTTTTAATGGCTTGTGTGAATGTTCTTACTTTTATATTTAAAAAAAAACAAAACATTTTTTTTCTCTCTTTCCCTCCCTCTCTCCCTTTTTTCCTTCTTCCCTCCTTCCTTTCTCCCTCCCTCCCTCCCTCCCTCCCTCCTTCCCTCAATCTCTCTCTTCCTCCTCTCTTCTTCTCTGCCCTTCCTCCCTCCCACTTCACCTCCTCTTCCTCCTCTCCTCTCTCCTCCCTCTCCTCTCCCTCCCTCATTCCTTCCTTCTCTAACAAAGAAAGACCTAAGAGGTGAGCAGAGGGCGGTGTAAGATAATGGTCTGTGAAAGCCCAGGTCCTCTCAAGGGCTTCTGCACACTGTGGTTGTCAGGATACGAGTCAGAAGCCTAAGGGAGGTAGATGAGCAAACCTGGTGGATAAAATCACAGAAAGATACAAAGCAGGCTTGTGCTTAAGCGGATTATTAAACCCACACACTTCACAGCCACTCTCAAAAGGGAGATGGGTACACATTTTTTCTCTTGTGTCTCAAAATGTAAATAAAATGGGGATTGCTCTGTGGAAATAAATGAATACAAATAAACTCATTATTACCTGGTTTCAAAGAGCATGTTTCATCACTTTCAATCCAACAGTTCAACTGTGGAAGTTAGTGGAAACATCAGTTGCTGTAGCCCATTTTCCAGTAAGGGAGTGTTTGCAGAGGTATCTTATTTCGTGGATCAAACAAGGCTGGAGCTACTTCCCAAGTGGCTCACGAGAATCCCAGGTCTTAAGCTGACCTCCATTTTACATAGTGTTTTGTATGAGTTAAGGGCCAATAAAAAAAAATTTTTTTTAAACACCAAAAATATGATGTGTCTGAACAAAAATACTTGAAATCAGTAAGGAATTGGATGAGAAAAAAAATCAAAATGAAAAAAAATCCCTTATTTCCATGCTATCATTCAAAGAGCAAACCCTGAGGTCAAAAGTAAATTTCCATACACACGTTTCAGGAATCACAGTGTCCCCCTCTCCCCACATTTGCCTCAGACTTGAGATTGGCAAAAACAATAGGGCTTTGAAAGGAAATTAACTTTCAAATTCTCTTTCCATTCCCCAGGTGTGAACAGAAACTACCTCAGGACCCTTGGGCAAACAAAGAAATCTAGACACTCAAGTATAAGGAGAGCATTGGTGTCAAGGCTTTGAGCAAACATCTACTTTTATTGGGCTACAGCTCTTTTTTTGATACCGACAAATAAAGAGCAGAGTATAGAGGAAGGGAAGGATCAGTGACATCCAGAATCTTCACCAAATCAATGAAGGGAAACACAGTTTGCTCCCTGTTTCTCTAGGAAACTTTTGGATTCTTAGGAAGGGATGCAACGTATGACAATTCACATTCCTTCTGAATGTCCAGAACAAAGAAACCTTTAGACAGGACATGAGCCAAATAAAGAGGGATGGGGAGGGATCCAAGGCTTTATGATGACTCCTCTTTATGGACCCTTTAGCGACAAGACTTTAAGTATTTTTGTAGGAGGACAAAGGCTCAGGCCAGGCCTTCCTCAGAGCTCTGTTGTCCTCACAGCTGCCATTTTGCTCTTGGCATTTATGGCCTTGGGTTATAGTTAGTTGTCCTCCTTCATGGACATGTCTTTTCTCTCCAGGCTAAATCTTAAACTCCCTGAGGGCAGGAACCCACAGTACAGCATGGCAAAGTCTTTTATACAACAAAAATGCAATAAGTATTGACTGATTGACATTTACTGATATAAACACCAAGGGCATATACAGCTTTTAGAAGATTTAGAAAAGGACTGAAATATTCTTAGACAACCCTAGAATAATAATACAAAATGGATTCTTTCCATGATGGATTTTTTTTAACTTAAAATTTTAAAATTATCGTGCATTTTGCAACGTTATCACATACATAAATTTCAGTTTCCTTTGCAACCCTATAAGTCTAAGCAAAAACCGATCTGAACTTCTACATTGCCATCTGTCCTTAAAACCATTAGAAAAAAGGCATTATTAGACCTGATGTGTCTATATATGGAAAGTGATTAGAATGGTGCCTGACATACAGATATGTGTGTGAGTGTTAGCAATTATTACTGAAGGCACCTGTGGCTGACTGGCTTATCATTCACAGCTCTTCACTCTCTCCCTGTAATGGAATTATATGTCCACACTGCCATGTGACTTTGCTATGCCTCCTAGAGTAGTGGTGAGGACAAAGTAAAAGTGTGCGTGTGTGTGTGCATGTATGTGTTTACATATACAGGTATTACCATGTTTGGAACATAGTGAGTGTTCATTAAGAATTTATTGGATGGAGCCAGCCTTGATGGCTTAGTGGTTAAAGTTCAGCACGCTCCACTTTGGTGGCCTGGGTTAGGTTCCTGGGAGTAGACCACACCACTCATCTGTCAGTAGCCAAGCAGTGGTGGCAGCTCACATAGAAGAACTAGAAAGACTTCCAACTATGATATACAACCACACACTGGGGCTTTGGGGAGGAAAAAGAAAAAAGAGGACGATTGGCAACAGATGTTTGTTCAGGGAGAATCTTTCCCAGCAAACGAAAATAATAATTTATTGGATGAATAAATGCCAAAACTTGAGGAAAAAAAGACCCTCCCTCTATGTCTTATATATCTCAATACTGTGACCATGTCCTTTTCTTTGAAGGATATGTATTAGTCAGCTATTGCTGTGAACATAGTGCACAGCAAACACTGTATATAACAAATACTTATATAAAAAGTATGTATAGAGAAAGATCTGTATAGATATATAGTCTCCCTGCCTAACTTTGGGCTTTAGGACGTGCTTTGGCCAATGAAATGTGAGCAGATGTGGTACAAGCAGAGGCTTTAAATGTACTTTCATGGCTCAGTTTGGCCTCTTACATTTCTAAATCTGCCATGAGCAAGATATGCCTCTGGTAGCTGATGATCTCACAACAAAAGACTCAGGGAGCAGACTTGAACCCAAATTAAAATAGAGCCACCCAATCAACCCAGACCCGTGACTCAAAGACCTCTGTATTGTGAGCCACTAAGGTTTTTAGAGCTGTTTGTTATAAACTATTATCACAGCAATAGCTGACTAATACATATCCATCAAAGAAAAAGATCTGGTCACAGTACTGAGATACATATATATGACATAAAGGGAACCTCTTTTCATTCTCAAATTTAGGCATTTATTCATCCGACAAATTTTTAATGAGCAAACAGCAAATTCTGATTCTGCTCCAGATATGGTAATAGAGATTTAAAATTAATTAATTAAGAGAAAATGGGCCCAAATGGGAGCAAACGATTGTTTTAGCTTGTTCTTCCTCTCATAGTGACTGGGTGTCCAAATCCTTCTCCCCCATCTCACTCTGCAAACACCTCAACCCCAGACCCACCACATACATAGCCCGCTCAAAGCCCTAAGGGCTGCCTGTCACTTTCCCTAGGCTGGGGGATTTCCAGCTGAAGGTGGAAACTCCACAGTCTCTGCATCTTCCTGAGTGTCTGCAGCTGACCGTGATGGAAGCCTAGTTTGGGGACTGCAGGACACTTGAGTGCTGCATGCCCAAGTACTGCTCACTGTCCTGCCTGCCTGGCAGGTCTCGGCATCCACACCGCCATCTCTCACTCTAGGTATCCCAGGGCCATAGCCTCACCATTACTGAACCATCTCACCAGTTTAGCTCTTAAGCTAAAGTCTCTCTCAACATTCAGCCTGTTTTTTTTTTTTTAGCTCCTGTCCCTCAGGGGGTTTGGGTTGCCCAGGCAATGCTGAGAAGGCCACATCATGGAAACAGAAACAGAAAGAAAGATTTTGAAGGGTTGCTGTTGTTTCCCCCGACACCTGGGTCTTAATGCCTTCTGGTTGCAAAAGCTTTGTAAAGCACAGACTTCAGAGCAAGGAATATTAGCAGGAATAAAAAGAGAGAGACGCTACAGAATGATAAAGAGGATCAATTTCCCAGGGAGACATAACAATCCTAAATGTGTATGCATCTAACAACAGAGCTTCAAAATACATAGAGAAAATATTAACAGAACAGAAAGGAGAAATAAACAAATCTTCAATTATAGTTTGAGATTTCAACACTCTTCTCCTGGTGATCAATAGACTAAGCAGACAGAAAATCAATAAGGCTAGAGAAGACCTGAATGACACTATCAGCCAATTTCACCTAACTGACATTTGTAGAAGACTCCAAAATGTCAGAATACACATTCTTTTTAAGTACACATGGAACAGTCACCAAGGTCAACAATGTATTGGCCATAAAACAACTTCAATAATTTTTTTACATGAAATCATGCAAAGGATTTTTAAGAGCACAATGGAATTAAATTAAAGTCAACATCAGAAATGTATCAGGTAAATCCCCAAATATTTGGAAATCAAATTTCATACTTCTAAATAACTCATAGATCAGAGAGGCTTTCACAAGGGGCATTAGAAAATATTTTGAGTTGAAGAAAAACAAAAATAAAGCTTATAAAAATTTGTAAGATGCAAGTAAAGCAGAGAGTAGAGGGAAATTTATAAGATTAGATGCTTATATTAGAAATAAAAGAAAGAATGTAAATCAATTATCTAAGTTTTCACCTTAAGAAACTATAAAAAGAAGAGCAAATTAAACCCAAGAGAAGCAGAAGGAAAGAAATGATAAAAATAAGATCAGAAGTCAACGAAATTGAAAACAGAAAAACCGGAGAAAAATCAATGAAACCAAAAGCTGGTTCTTCACAAAGATCAATGAAATTAATAAACATGTAGCCAGACTGATCAAGAAAAAGAGACGCAAATTACCAATATCAGGAATAAGAGAGGTGAGATCACTACAGATCCTACAGACATTAAAAGGAAAATAAGAGAATATTATGAACAGCTCTATGCCAATAAATTTGATAGCTTAGATAAAATGAACCAATTCCTGAAAAGCACAAACTACTAAAACTTACCAAGTATAACCTCAATAGCCCTATTTCTATTAATGAAACTGAATTTTTAGTTAAAAAACCTTCTCACAGAGGAAACCCCAAGTCCATATGGCTTCACTGGAATTCTACCAAACATTTAAGGAACAAAAATGCCAATTCTACATGGACTCTTGCAGAAAATTCAAGAGGAGGAAATGTTTCCACACTTGTGCTACAAGGCCAGCTGCCTCTGACACCAAAACCAGACAAAGATATTTTCAGAAAAGAAAACCATAGACCAATATCCTTCATGAAGATAGATACAAAAATTCTAAACAAACTTTTAGTAAATCAAATCCAACAATATAAAAACATCATAATTAGGGGAGTTTAGCCCAAGAAGGCAAGATTGGCTTAACATTTGAAATTCATATTAACAAAAGAAAAAAGAAAAACCATATGAGCGTCTCAGTAGACTCAAGAAGAGCATTTTATTAACTCTGACATCTATTCCTGACAAAAACTCTCAGAAACTAGAAACCTCCTCAACTTGGTAAAGAGCAGCTATGAAAATCCTACAAACACCATACATAATGATGAAATATTGAATGTTTTCTCCCTAAGATTAGGAACAAGACAAAGATGTCCACTCTCACTACTTCTATTCAACATTCTACAAAGGTTCTAGCCAGTGAAATTAGGAAAGAAAAAGAAATAAAGGCATCCAGTTTGGAAAGGAAAAAGTAAAACTGTCTTTATTCATGAATGACATGATCATCTATGTAGAAAATCTGAGGGACTCTATTAAAGACTATTAGAAGTAATGGGTGAGTTTAGCAAGATTGCAGGATATAAGATCAACATACAGAAAGTAATTATATGTAACTAGTAACTAGCAATGAAAACTGCACAATTAAAATAAAAAAACGTTTACAGTAGCACCAAAATGCGAAACACTTAGGAATAAATCTAAGAAAAGTTGTAAAAGATTTATACACTGAACATTACAAATATTGGTGAAAAAATTAAAGAGCACACCTAAATAAGTAGCACAACACCGTGTTCATAGGCTAAAAGACTCAATTTTTTTAAGATGTCAGGTCTGCTCAAATTGATCCATAGATTCAAGACGATACCAATCAAAATGCTAGCAGACCTTTTTGTAGAAATTGACGAGCTGATTCTAAAATTCATATTGAAGTGCAAAGAACATGGAAGAGCCAAAGCAACTTTTAAAAAGAAGGACAAAGTTGGAAGGCTAACATTACTTGCTTTCATGACTTATTAAAAAGCCACAGTAATTGAGACTGTGTGGTATTGGCATAAAAGTAGTTAAATAATCAGTAAAAGACATCGTTCTAGAATGTCCAGAAATAGATACACACATGTACAGGGATGACCGACTTTGACAAATGCGCAAAAGTAATTCAGATGAGAAAGGATAGTGTTTTCAGCAAATGCAAATTTTCCTAATGCCAGAAAAGAAACTTCAATCCATACCTTGCACAGATATACAAAAATTAACTCAAGGGGCCAGCCCAGTGGTGCAGCAGTTAAGTTTACACGTTCCACTTCGGCAGCCCAGGGTTTGCCAGTTCAGATCCTACACACTGCTTGTCAAGCCATGCTGTGGCAGGTGTCCCACATATAAAGTAGAGGAAGATGGGCATGGGTGTTGGCTCAGGGCCAATCTTCCTCAGCAAAAAGAGGAGGATTGGCAGCAGATGTTAGCTCAGGGCTAATCTTCCTCAAAACAATAATAATAATTAACTCAAAATTCATCATAGAACTAAATATAAAACCTAAAACTGTCAAAAATAGAAAAAAAATCTTTGTGACCCTAGAATTGTTAGGCAAAGATCACTCAGGTCCAAAATCAAAATCCATAAAAGAAAAAAGTTGATAAATTGGACTTCATCAAAATTTAAAATTTCTGCTCTTCAAAAGACACCCCTAAAAGAATGAAAAGACAAATCAAAGACTGGGACAAAAATATTTGCAAAGTGTATATCTGACAAAGGATTTATATCCAGAATATATAAAAATTCTCAAAACTCAATAATAAGAAAACAAAAGCTCAATTTTAAAAAGTGGACAAATGATTTGAACTGACACGCTTTACCAAAAAGACATACAAATGGCAAATAAGCACATGAAGAGATACACAACATCATTAGTAATGAGGGAAATGAAAATTAAAACCACAGTGAGATACCACTTAGCTCTTCAAATGGAAAAAATAAAATAACTGTCAATATCAAGTGGTGGTGAGGAAGGACACAGAGCAAGTAAAACTCTCATTTGTTACTGGCAGGAATGCAAAATGGCACAGCATTTTGGAAAACAGTTGGAATTTCATTCTTAGGTGTTTATCCTAGAGGGAAAAAAAGCATGCGTATGTAAATATCCATAGCTATTTTTGTGTCTGTTGCCAATCTTCTTTTTTCTTCTTCTTCTTCTTCTCCTCCTCGAAGCCCCCTAGTACATAGTCGTATATGCTAGTTGTGAGGGCCTCTGGTTGTGCTATGTGGGACACAGCCTCAGCAAGGCTTGATGAGCGGTGCCATGTCCTCGCCCAGGATCCGCACTGGCAAACCCTGGGCTGCCGAAGCAGAGCATGCTAACTTAACCACTCGGCCACGGGGCCGGCCCCAACCATAGCTTTACTTTTAATTGTCAAAGACTTGAAACTGTCCAAATGGCCATTACCTGGTATATGGTTAAACAAACTGTGATACATCCATACAATGGAAAGCTATTCACCAACAAAAAGACACCAACTCCTGATATATGCGACAACATGGATAAATCCCAAATGCATTCTGCTAAGTGATTAAAGCTAGATTTAAAAGGCTACACACTGTATTTTTTATTTATATGATGCCACAGACTGAATGTTTGTGTCCTCCAAATTCATATGTTAAATCTGAACCCCCAATGCGATGGTATCTGGAGGCGGAGCTTTTGGGAGGTGATTAGCACACGAGAGTGGAATCCTCATGAATGGGATTAGAGCCCTTATCAAAGAGACCCTACAGAGCTCCCTTGCCCTCTCCATCAGCTGAGGACACAGCAAGACCATGACCTTCTACGAACCAAGAAGTAGGCTCTCACCAGACACTGAATCTGCCAACACCTTGATCTTGGACTTCTCAGTCCCTTGAACTGTGAGAAATACATTTCTGTTCTTTTTAGCTACCCAGTTTATGGTCTATTTGTTATAACAGCCCTGAGTGGACTAAGACATACGATGATCTGAAAAAGGTAAACCATATAGGAACAAAAAACAGATCAGTGGTTGCCAGGGTGGGGTGAGGTGAGGAGGATTGACTACAAAGGGGCATGAAGGAATCTTTGTGGTGGTTACCTCCCTGTATGCTATTGTTAATACTAACAAAACTGTAAAAAAATAAAAAAGCAGGCACGCAGGGTTAGAATTCAAACCCTGCTTCCCACACTCCAAGTATCCGAATGGGTTCCTTGACAGCTGCCCATGGGAAGTCTATCAGCGGGACTGTACTCAGATTTATACTCCCTTTGTGCCCTACAGTGTGGTAGAGCAAAAAGAGCATGCATTGGTACCCCCATGTCAGCTCTGTCACTAGACAGCTGTGTGGCCATGGGCAAGTCACTTCCTCTTTTAGTCCTGTTTTCTCATCTGTAAAATACCTCACTTGGACTATAAACATCAAGCTTGGTCCAGCTTTAAATTTCTGTGATTTTCCCCAAGGCTTTTTCCTTGGGTTAGAGATGGTTGCCTTAGCAGTTCAACTCCAATCTCTCTAGCTTTAGAGCTTTAGGTGTTTTTCCAGACATCAGCTCATTGGCCCTCACAAAATCCTGTGAGGTAGCTAGTTATCCCTATTTTGTTGTTTAAGAAACTGAGACCCGGAAAGATTCATTAGCTTACCCAATCACAAAGTTTTCACAAAAGGCAGAGCCAGGACCCTCATCTCCTTTTGAGTTGCCTTGTCTCAACTGTATATGGGGCCAACCGTTAGGCTCCAAGTCTTTCCAGGTGTCTCTCTGTACTCCATTAGGTTTAGGGATCCTGTGAAAATCGTTTATGTAGTCCAGCAATTTTCAGGTCAGATAAGCAAAAAATGGACCAAACAGAAAAATGACATTTATATACTGTGATAAAGCTTGGTCTTCAGAGGTCAACTTAGATCCAGGAATCCAAAGCAGGACCCACTGCCACTGGCCCCAGGGCTTTGTTAATGGGAAATTCTGCAGTAATGCTAATGCTCCACAATATCGAGTCCCTCTTGTGTGCCAGGCACTGTTCCAAGTGTTCTCGCGTCTTATCCCATTTACTCTTCCCAATAGCCAATGGGATTACCATAGCTAACCCCATTTTATACACGGGGAACTGAGCTCAGAGAGGTTTAAACCCATGCTCCATGACTCATGCTGTTCCTACTATTCATCAGCTAAGTGTTCATGTTTTTAAGATCACAGAATGATCTACTCTACTGAAAAAAAGAAACAAAGGAAGGGAAGGAGTGGAAAAGAAAAGGGGGAGGAAGAAAGAGCAGGAAGGCCAGCAGTCAGATACAAGTTAAAAAAAAGGAAGGCTAAAATGAGCATCAGCTCATCCATCAAGGCAGATGGTGGTTGCTTGAAAGACTCATGAAAGAGGCCCAGGAAATAGAACAAAGGAGAAAGAGGCAAAGGGCTGTGGAGGCCCCAGCGCCCCATCTTCATGTCACACACACACACTGCCCAAGACCACTAGACTCCTGACCTCACTGGCTGCACCCTCACATCAGAGGGCCCCGGCTTGTTTCATTTGTGTGTTTATTTAGTTTAAGGTCTGCTTTAAAGGGATCTCCAAGAGAGGCAGAGGGGGAGGAGTGGGAGGAAACAACTCTTTAACAGAGAACTTAGTGATGAGAAAGGAGCCAAGATTAACAGCTCGGAAGGATCCAGCAGTCTGGGAAGCCAGCCGAGCCCTGGAGGTGGCCTCCTGTATGTCACCAACACCACCACCACTGCTTTTGAGCCTTCCCTCCCTCCCTCCTTCCCATCCTCTCTCTCTGTGGTGGGTGGTAGTCACCCCTAACGCCCAGGTTTTTCCTATCACAGTTGACTTTGTGTTGAGTGAGAAAGTCTTTTTAAGATGGTATCTACTGCTACCTCAGAGCACAAGTCATAATAAAGAAGTGTGTGATGGTAAAGAGCACAGCATCTCCACCTCTTCTCCTTCTCCCAGGGTGCTTAGCTGGTGTTAGGCGCCTAGAGATGTACCCTGGGTGTAGAGAAAAAAGCAAATGATCAGAAACCTGGGTTCCAGCCCCAGCTCTGTCACTGTCTAGCCATGTGATCTCATGCCACTCAGCCTCTAGGGGACTCAGATTTTTTACCTCTATGAGAGTGACATCTGTCCTGCCCACCTGGAAGTAAGGCTGAGGGGAAGAAGTGAGATAAAGCATACGAAAGTGCTTTCCACAAACATGAGGGAAGGAAAAGTACCCGAGAAAGCTTTTGCTGATTGACTGCCTCCCTGAGGGATTGATCATGCCTAGGGGGACAAGGCCTCCCTGCTTTGTTTTTAAACTCTTTTCCCCAGAAGCTAAGGGATGATGGATACAGTCTTCAGGAGCAAAGACATTATTACAAACATCAAACTGGTTGAACACTGTATTCCTGCCAAGGAGCTTCCTCTTGCTCCCTCCTCTAATGGAATTCCTGCCCCATTTAATGTGATGTGTCTGTGATGGAGTCTTAATTAAAGACTTACAAGAAAGATAAAAAGTCATTGTGTCTCACCTTAGGAAGCACTCACATTACTTAGGGTTTTCAGTGAGAGGCCCCAGGGAACGTCTGTCTTCTGAGACTTGGCAAACCCACCAGCCTTGCTGCACTTCTCTACACTTGGTCACCAAGATGCAGACATTCTGAGGCTGGAAGGGCCCCTGTCAGCAACCCTGTTGGGCACAGTGAGCCAATCCCAGGCTTCAGAAGGAGCTAGGAGAGGATAATCAAGACCTATCAAACTTCTAGCCCTTGTGGAAAGAGCAGGCATGTCTCCTCTGGGGAAGGTAAATCAAGACTGCCTTAACATAGGGGGGTGGGAAAAGCAAGGAGGAGGAGGAGAGGAAGAGGAGGCCTCGTGGCCACGTTTGACTTGTGTCCTAAAAGGATGATGTGGCTGCTGTACAGAGAATAGAACTAGGAGTTGGGCTGGGGCTGAGGTGGAATGCAGGTAGAGAGACAGTGGAGAGATGATAATGGTGTGGACCAAAGCCAGCAGTGAAGAAGTGAGCAGTGGTTGGGTTTGGTGTACATCTCAAAGATATCTCAGTGCCCTGGGGCACTCTCTGGCAGTTTCAATGTGCCAGACACTCTGCTAAGTGCTGTACCTTTAAGATCACAAAGGAGGCAGGTACACCCACTTTTACCATTTATTCAACATTGTACTGGAGATCTTAGCCAGTGTAATAAGGCAAAAAGAAAAAGAGAGAGAGAGAGGGGAAGGGAGGGAGGAAGGGAGGAAGGGAGGCGGGGTTGGAGGGAGGGACAGAGGGAGAGAGAGGGGAAGAAAATGCATTAAGAATGGAAAGGAAGAAGTAAATTTGTCTTTATTTTCAGGCAACATGATCCTGTGTGGAAAAAATACTAAGGAATCTATTTTTTTTAATTGCTAGAACTAATAAATGAGTTTAATGAGGTCACAGGGTAGAAGGTCAATATAAAAATGATATTTCTATATACTAGCAAAAAACAATTGGCAATTGAAGTAAAACAATCAATTTAGAATACCATCAAAATATATTATATAGGGATAATTTTAACAAAATATGTGCAAGACTGGGACAATGAAAACTATATACATACAGTGAGAAAAATCCAAGAGAAACTAAACAAATGTAGACATATATTATGTTCATGAATTGGAAGACTCGATAGTGCTAAGTTGTCAATTCCCTCCAAACTGATCTATTGATTTAACAATATGCCAATCAGTATCCCAGCAGCCATTTTCAGTAAGAATTAACAAGCTAATTCTAAAATTTATGTGGACACACAAAAGATCTAGAATAGCCAAGACAGTTTTTAAAAAGATCAAAGTTAGGGACTTACACTACAAGGTTTTCAGACTTACTATAAAGCTATAGTAATCAAAACAGCCTGGCAGTGACAAAAGAATAAGTATTTAGGTCAACACAACAGAATAGGGGATCCATAAATAGACCCACATAGATATGGTGAATTGATTTTCAAAAAGTGATTTCCTATGGTGAAAGGAATAATGCTTTAAACCCATAATGCTGGAAGAGCTGAATAGTCATATGGAAAAATATGAAACTTGACCTATAATCACACCAGGCTGATTGTTAGTAGACGCTAAAAGTATAAGTATAAAACTTCTAGAAGAAAACATGGAAGAAAATCTTTGCAATCCTAGTGTAGGCAAAGATTTCTTAGATAGGACACAAAAGCATGAATCATAGAAGAAAAAATTAATATATATTGGACCTCAACAAAATTAAAAACTTTTGCTCCTTGAAGCCAGAGATAGGGAGAAAACATTTGCAATACATATTTCTGACAAAGGACCTGACTTGAATATATAAAGAACTCTCAAACTAAATAGCAATAAAATAAACGACCCAATAAAACAACAGGCAAAAAATTCTGACACTTTACCAAAGAAGATACACAAAAAATGCCACGCCTTTTTCAATCCTGACAATGAATATATTGTCCTCCAGGACCCCACACACACGCACACACACACATACACACACACAGATACACACAGACTCCTTTCCTTGACTGCTAAAAGTTCACTTGTCCTTTAAGACCCAGTTTAAATGTCTCTCTTCTGAAGTCAAACTTTACCCTGGAGGCGCTTTCTCTGCTTTGTGTGACATATTACTTTCTAAGAGCTTTTATCATACAACTTGCCTCTCTCTATGATGACTGTCTGTTTCTGCGTCTGTTTCCTCCACTTGAATGTGGACCCCTTAAAGGAGAAGATTATGTCTTCTTCATTTTATCCCTACCACCTGGCACAAAGCCTGGCATAGAGCAGGTGCTCAGTAAACGTTTATAAATGGAGGGGGAAAACCTTTCTTCCTTATTTCCTGGAACACAAATTACATCCTGGTCCTGTCATTTCTCTTCAAGTAGGCTCTCTGGGGGAACAGGGAATCCTAGATCTGTGAAATCATAGCATTTTAGAGCTCAGAGGATCTCAGATGGTTACACTGTGTCCTGCAAAACTGAAGAGGTGCCTCACCCCCAGGGAGTTGCCAAGTCCTGCCACCTGTAACCTCATTTTAAGGGACGCAGATTACTCCATTGTTGGGGTTTATTTATAAATTATTTTTTAAATCTCCTTCTATTAGGAATTCAGATGTTTGCCAAGTTTTGACTTTCATATCTGATACTAGAGTGGGTCTCCGGCAGGTTTGACTAATGATTTCTATGACTCTTTCCACTTCTAACAATCTATTATTAGATAAACCCAGCTCCATCCACCTACTGCAATTGACTGGCAGAAAACACATCACTCTCAGGCAACTACAAAATGAAGAAATTCAAGTAGTACCAGGTTCCAGGCTGGACTCAGCCGAGCTCCTTTAGTGCCATCTGTGTGCCTCCAGCTTTCTGCCTCTCACACCATATTGAAAGGATCTGTTCCTGGGCCCAACTTCCTCACTGGGCCATAAACTGCACACGGATAGGGCCACATCCTTTCATCTGGGTGCCCAGTACCTACACCATGGATGGCACCTGTTAAATAATAGCAACAGCTTTTCCATGTATTAAATGGAAATTAGTCACTCGCACTTGTCATATTATCTCTTTGAATCCTTCCAACAACCCAACCCAATAATGGGATACTCATTACTATGCCCATTTTTTGAATGAGGAACTTGAAACTGAGAAAGGTTAAGTAATTCCTCCAAAATCAACCCAACTCCATCCCCCTTCTGCAATTGACTTTGGTATCATTTTTCTTCAAAGCCAAGTAATAGTGCACAAACCAAATGACATTTCTCCTTGAGGTTCAGTAATCCATGACCTTCCGTTGGTTTTCAGACACATTGGTCAACATCACCATAAAGTACATGATAACCTCCTTTGTGCTCCCAGGGAGCTCCCTCAATCCTTGGTCCCTCCTCTAAGCACCTCTACACATCCCTCTCTACCCCACCTTACTGATTCGGGTGTAACACCAGAGAGCTAACAGGCTGTAGGAGAGGCAAGAAAGTCTTCTCTGTGGGTTTAAAAAGATTAAATAAATTAAATTAAATAAATAATCCCCACTTTAAAGGGAAAATACATCATGTGAAATCCTCCCAAATTCTGGAAACTTAAGTTGAGAGGTTTGGATTTTAAAAAGTAGAGTTTATTATTCTAGTGAAATTTATTTGTTTATGAAAAATGTTATGAAAGAAGACGTCGAAAATTTGTTGGGATGAGTTACCAAATGGATTTTCACTGCTACAAATGAGATACAGAAAGGACAGAAGGTGGAGAAATTTTTTAAATGATGCATATTCTTAATGCATTCTTAGGAGGAAAGACCATATTTCACTAGATGAGCAAAAAATAATTTGCTTTTAGACCATAAAGTAATGTATGTCTATTGTAGAAATTGAAGTAGTTTGGTTGAGAAAAAAGAAAAGTGAAACTATTCTTAATACCATCTTTTTTAGAGTTAATCATTTCACAGAGATCTTTCTGGTCTTCTTCTTTCTGTGTGTGTGTCTGTGTGTGTCTGTGTGTGTCTGTGTGTGTCTGTGTGATTAGCCCATATGACTCTTCCTGGACTTACCCTGTGCCAGTTCCTGGTTAACTAATTGATTTCGGTTACTGAATTCGTGGTTGCCAAGCTGCAAATATGTATACGCCGTGAATGAATCACCCAACACAGATTTTTCCTTCTACCAAAAGTCCCTTCAGGTGGGCATTTCCTGAAGCCGGTTTCGTTCTAACGTAGGCCTGGCTGCTCACATCTTGGCCTTCCTGTTTTCTTTCTCCTAGTGGATGTGTGCTCTTTGAATCATGCTGCCCCCAAATCCCTAAATCTCATCTGGCCTCATCCTCATCCTGTCTTTTAAGTTCAGGGGCATTTTCCACTGGTAAGTCTCTCGTTAGTTTCTCTCCGTCAGAGTTTGTAACACCTTGCAATTTGGTCACCTTGACCAATTTCATCAAGGTGTTTATATCTTATGAATCATTAATAAAGATTAAGTGGGCAACACCTAAGCTGACCTCCCTGGCCCCACCCAGTGCTCCACCCTATGTCAGTTCCATCCCTGAATTTCATGACACTACTGTGCTATCTAATTTCACCCCATGGGACCACACGTTGAAGAAGTCCAGAAGAAGCTGGACTCGATGGTCAGACCACACAGTGCCGTAAGCAGTGACCACACCTAGAACTTGAAGACTCCACGTCACATTTTTTTTTCCCCTAGCCTCTTAGATGACCCCCTGTGCTGGAAATCTTCCACGTACCTTTCCATCCCCCCTCTCCACCCTCTCCAGCTTGCTCAGTGTCTCAGGAGGCTGACCTGTAAAGGGTTGTCTCAGTAGACTCCAGAGCCCTCTGGCATCCAGTTGGGTTCAGCCAATAGGGAGCACTGTAGGAAATGGGAGGGAGGGAGCAGCATGAGGTCAGGAGATCCATTCACTCAGCTCCTTCCCGTAGTGTTGTTGCCAAGTCCTGCCACCAAAGTCATTGCCTTGCCAGGGAGCCCTCTTCGCACAGATCTCTCTCCAGGGTCCCCCATCCTCACCCTCTCCTTGCCCTTTCAGTCTTAGGGGTAGTAACAGCCCTGGTGTACCACCCTCAGGCTTCCAACCCACTCCTTATGGTTTCCCTACACCTTGCGCATCCCTTATAAATAATCTCTTTATTAAACTCTTTTCACTTTACCCAATATGAGAGCGCCATCTGTTCTTTACTGGGACCCTGACCCATATAACATGGCCAGCCCTAGGATAATGCTTCTGTGGGGCTAGGCTGGGCATGGCAATGACACCAAATCTCTTCTGGAGTTGAGCCTCTCATCCTTCTCACAGATCCATAAATGTTTAGCTCTTTTAGAACTCTCACATTTTTTGATACAAAAGAACTTTGAAATTCTCTTAACAAGAGCTGTGTCAGATGTTCCCAGCATTTCCCACTTATTCATTTAACAGATATTTATTGAGCACCTCTTATGCGCCAGACACTGAGCTAGACACCAAGCACACATCTGTGAGCAAAGCAGACATGCTCAGTCTGTGAGAATAAACTGGAGCTGTAAACCCAGTGACCCTAAGTGTTCTGCAGAGGAACTGCTTCCCACAAAAAGAGATGCCTTTTCCAACTGGTTGAAGGCCAGCGCTTCCTCCTTCTGAGGGTTTATATTTAACATTTCATGATATCCTAAAAGAACTTCAGTCTTGAAGTACAAGAAGACAGGAGGGTAATAAAGGCTAACAAAAGGACAATTTTGGAAGGGAGGAGAACCTCAGTTTTCTTGTAATCAGAGGTTTACCTTGAGCACCCACAAGGCTGATCAATCTTGGCACGGCTGCACCGGTGTTGTCACCTTCCTGCCGTCTGCCCTGCCTCTGCTCTTCCCATGCCTGTCACGTCCTCACACCTGACGCACCCAGCCTATTAGGCAAGGTGTGCACATCCCAGGATGCTTGCAGCCATCACCCCAGGCCCCTTTTCTTCTTCCTGACATGGTCTCAATTGCAGCCCACTTCTTCTAGAGACTGAACCTTGGACTCTGCTGCCTTCACCACCACCACAACCCCTAGACCTGGGAAATTAGTGTTTCTTTTTGACCTTCCAGGTCCTTGACTCCTGTTTATTTCTGGTGAGTCTGATCTAGCTCATCCTTTTGACTTTACCGTAAGGAGTAGCCCCTTTCTTGGTTCTGGTCCCTTGAAGCCTAACTCCCAACACGAGCTCTGGACTCTCCGCCTCCTCCCCACCTACTCCCAAAGCCCAGGAGTTCTTTTTCCAGTCTACTTCTTATTAATTTCTCTTCTTCAGACACCTCAAAAAGAATCCATTCCTCCTCCTTTTCTTTCTTCTCTGCTCTCTCTTGTGCCTTCCCTCCTTCCCTCCTCTGCATTTTTGCTTCTCTTCAGAAGAAGAGCTTGCTTTGAAAAATAGACATTTTCCTAGGATTTGTATGTAATTAAAGTTTATAACATTTGAAATCCAGTCAACGTGTTTAAAATAATGATGGTGATGAGATGATAATAATAACAGTCATACTAATAGCTTCCAATTACTATGTTTTCCATATACTAGACATCATACTGAGAACTTTATATGCATCAGCCAATTTAATCCTTACAGGAGCCCTTAAGTAAATACTAACATTCCTCCACTTTACAGTCAAAGAAACTGAGACTGAGAGAAATGCATGACTTGCCCAAGGTCACACAGCAAGTGGTAGAGCTGGGACTCCAACACAGGCCTGCTCAACTCCAAATTCCAACCTTCTTACTTTCACCACTGCACTAGCTAAAGGAATCTTGTGCTAATTTCTCCTGAAAGAAAAAGAATTCTGCAACAGAAATATCCCCTCCCCAGGTCCCCACTTGGTAAATTTGAACATTTATATAATGAGCTTCCCTCCACCAGGCACACCCATCCTCTTTATTGGGTGGGGGAGGGCTCGCCAGGTGAAACCTCCTATTTACTCTGCATCCCTGGCTGGTCCTGGCTGGGTGTGGCAGTGGGTGGGGACCCGCCTAAACCACCTCTTTACATCTGCTCACCCACAGGGCCTCCCAAGGATGACTCGCTGCAGATTTTTCCCTTCCATCGGCCTCACCACAGAGGACAGCAGCAAACACTCAACTTTGACTAGGATTAGGGCTTCCAATGACATACAACCTCTATATGGTCTGTGTTTCTAACAGGAGTGACTTTCTCCATGAAAACAAAATGAAAATAGAGACAGGCCATGCACCTGGCCAAACTGAGCTATGACAGTTCCATCATTCATCCAACAAACGTGAACCCAATGTCAATAATATGCCAGGCCAAGAGTAAGGTGCTGGGCTCTCTCTTCTAGAAATTCGTGCTTCCATCAGTAGAAGGAAGAAAAGATTCCAAGTGGTAGACTGGATTATAATTTGGCAAATATGCACTGTCCCCTGTCATTCCCCTGTTCCCTGCCCCATCGATTTGGGATTTGGCTGTGTAAAATATTTTGGCACATGGAATGCAGGTAGAAGTGATAACATGCAAGTTTCAAGTGAAGCCTTGAAGAGGCATTTCAAATGTCTGCCAGCTGTCTTGAACAGCTGCCTTCCAACATGGGAACACAGCTGGCCAGTGGAAGGTGTTCCTTCACCCTGGGTCCAAAATAAGAAGATATATGGGCACAGCCCTGAACCACAACACCAACTCACAGTCACTGACAAATCCACAAATAAAAAACATATATTTGCTATTGAAGGCCATTGAGACTGGAGGTGGTGTGTTATACAGCATGATCACCACAAACACTGGCTAACCCAGTCCCATACACGGCTATATTCCAAACCTGACCTGAGGTGCTTTTCTTGCTCTTTGAATTGATATCTACATCACTCTGCGGGGGATGAGCCTCGCTGATCCATCCAAGGCATTAGCAGGACTGCTAGTCACGTGGGGGAAGCTGTCTGAACAAAACTTACTGATCTACATGTCCTATAAAGTACCTGCAGAAACCCAGATACCCAACACCTCCCCTCATACAGAGAACATTGTTAATCACTGCTACCCACAGACGCCTTATTTTCTATTGCGCATTATCAATTTCCAAAGTTAACAGTAGCCACATCAAGGGCAAGCAGTGTTTGAAGACTCTGAAGGCTCCAAATGAGTTTAATGTTTATAACCCAAGCCAAGGCAAGCCAGGAAGACTTATTAAAACTGGGACTGTAACTTTAGGGGCCTCTTCAGTCACCATCTGGTACAACTGTAGGTATTTAATCACATTCTTTTAATTTCCTTTAGTTGGACAAATATTTATCAAGCACATCCTGTGTGTAAGGCACTGGAATACAAAGAGGAGAAAGCATGGTTCCTACCATCAACTCACTAGCTTGCCATCTCTTGAAAAGGATAAAATGAGTACTTATACAACTATAACTAAAGAACACACGTAAAGAATTTTGAGAGAAGTGCCAAAAATTTGCTAGGATTGGATTCAGAAAAGAGAAAGATTGCTCCAATCAAAGGGAGCAAGGAAAGAGAGCACTTCAAACAGACGGAACAGAAGCACAGAGGCTGGATGGAATAGAATCTGAAATATGGAGAGAGATGGTGGAGAGGTTAGTAAAAGCCAGCTTGTGGACAGCTTCGAAAGCCAGGCTGGTGAGTTTATCGTCAAACCAAAAACACTTCATTAAATCCATCACATCCATTTCGACCGCACCCTTCACTGGGTCCAGAGTTTGATTTTTTCTGAAAACTTCAAGTCACTAACAGCTTGAACCTCCACAAAAACAGCTAGAGGTAATAGATGCCAATGAAAAGCGAGTAGGACGGCTAGATGGTTTCCGTGACCACAAGCGAGAAGAAGCACTGTAAGCAGGCTGTGTATGTGGGGAAAGGGGAGAAAGAGCTCAGCAACGGGGGCAAGTGCAGGTATCTAAACACTCTAGACGACCCTCACTGCTGACTTGGACTATGGGGTCTCACCTCTCCAGGAAGCAGCACCTCTGTAGGCAGCACGTGGTAGGGCTAGGGCCCTGCACACCACACCCTCCCCCGCCCCCATACTTCTTCCCAAGGCGGCACCCTGCCTCTGGCCTCACCTGCCCCACCTAGTTACACCCATGACTCCAAGTGGCAGAAAACACCTCACTCTCAGGTAATTACAAAACAAAACGAAGAAATTCAGGTAGTACCACGTTCCAGGCTGGACTCAGCTGAGCTCCTCTAGCGCCATCTGTGTGCCTCCAGCTTTCTGCCTCTCACACCATATTGAAAGGATCTGTTCCTGGGCCCAACTTCCTCACTGGGCCATAAACTGCACACGGATAGGACCACATCCTTTCATCTGGGTGCCCAGTACCTACACCATGGATGGCACATGTTAAATAATGGCAACAGCTTTTCCATGTATTAAACGGAAATTAGTCACTCACATTTGTCATATTATCTCATTGAATCCTTCCAACAACCCAACCCAATAATAGGATAGTCATTATTATCTCCATTTTACAAATGAGGAACTTGAAACTGACAAAGGTTAGGTAATTCCTCCAAGATCACACAGCTAGGAAGTGGAGGAGCTAAGATCCATCTGAGTGTAAGGCCCTAATAGAAGTGGGTTTACACGCATCAAATGGAACTGAGAGCTAGGTTTCCGGAATCGTAAGACTTAGTGTCCTTACTAGATCAACCTTTTTGGAAAAAGGTTCCTTCGAGGGTTGATGCTTAGGGAATCCACCCAGGCTGGCGTTCGGCAGAGACACACAGGGCCTTTGTTCCTTGTCTTATAACTCTATTTGAAACTGAATTTGAATCTTGAGGGCTGGTTTCTAGGGAATTTATGGGAGTTGCTCTGTAACACACCAGGGTTACACACACCAGGCCAGATGAGAGCTTCCCAAGAAAGTCAAGAGCAGGGGACTGCACAGGTGACAGGGCCTTGCAGACCAGCAGACAGGCTGCACACACCTGTTGGATGCCCAGCTGTTGCCTCAGCCATGTGCACAAGTTCAGGGGACAGCACTGTTGGGAGAAGGTGGGGATTTGAGTTAAGAATATTGGCCTACTAAAGCTAACATGGGTATTTAGAAGGTCATTTGTTTCAGGGAAGTCTTTTTTAATCCACTGGGGAATAAATCCACAATTCTTCCAGATTTTTCCAAGAAGCAAAAGTGGGCCTCTACCACCGTTGGATGAGAACCAACATCTGTTTTTTCAGAACCGCGTTCCACAGTCCAGTGTCCAGACACATCACGAGGCGTGTCTGCAACAGTTGAGTTTCCTGGCACGCTGACCCCAGGTCAAGAGCCACAGATAAAGAGTGTGACTCCAGGCTCTTACCTTGGGCTTGGGTTAGAGCAAGGAGGGATCCACCCTGCTGACATGGCTCTTGACCATCTGGTTCATCAGGATGAACTTATTTTTGTTTGCAGCCACACCCGCTGCTCCACCTCAAGAAATAGCAGGTAGCAGCATCAAACATGGTTTGAACCACACCAAAAGGCACGCACTCAGAGTGCAGGTCTACAGCCAGACCCAAGAGAGCAAGGCTTCTGTAGAAATCCGGGCAGTCACAGGGAAACCTGGACAGAAGGGAGGAGCAATCTGGCCCCACAGCATTTCCTTCTCTCCCTACACGAAGACCAGTTTGGGAACTAGTGAATGATTTACACTTAGACTATTTATAAAAAGGAACACATAAACTTTCTGGATCACTCATCCACACTAAATTAAGAAAACCCAGTCGAAAATGCAAGATTCCAAAAGGCTTAAAACATATATCAGGCAGTCAGCTAATAACCGCAACTTTTTTGAAGAAGAAGAAGACGAGGTTTAGCCCTGAGTTAACATCTGCCACCATCCTCTTCTTTTTGCTGAGGAAGATTGGCCCTGAGCTAACATCTGTGCCCATCTTCCTCTATTTCGTATGTGGGTCACAGCCACAACATGGCTTGATGAGGGGTATGCAGGTCCACACCCGGGATCCAAACCGGGGAACCCCAGGGCCGACAAAGCAGAGCACGTGAACTTAACCACTACGCCATTGGGCCAGCCTCTAACTGTGACTTTTTTAAAACTTTGCCTAAATTCAGACTTTAACTAAAGATATTAGCCACATTAAATTAAAGGCTGGCGTTTTCTCAGATAAACCTAAAGATCGTTAACATCAGACTAGTAGTTCAGAGTAAGTACTCAGGTAATCAGATGGGACGAGCCAAATGCCTATTGTATCAGAATGCTAGATGCCCGCTCTCTTCTCTTCCTCCTTCACCCCGTAAAGCAATGGAAAGTTGCAAGTCAGGTCACTTATTTGCAAATGATCTTGTTTTAAGAATGCAGGATGAATGTTAAAATGATTAATTTAGCAAACACATTGGAAAGAACTTTGTGTCTGTGAGTTTTGCTGAGTTAAACTGTTTTCAATTAACATCGTATTTCAACGACACTAATTTGGAGAAAGGCTTGGAATATTTATCTTTCTTTTCCCAGCAGGAATTGCTTCTTGTGCTTATTTCATTAACAATTATGAGTCCAAAATCAATTGACTAATATGAAATGTCCAGGGGGAAAATTGGGATCAGCAGGGTGATCCTGCTCTTTGGGATGTGTTCCCAATCTTAGAATAACCAATCACAAAAGACGTAATTCTGGGGCTATCCTAGGCTTTACCTGTAAGTCATTCAAATCATATCAGAAGTGAGGATAGATCACTCAACACGAGAATTTATATTCAGCTTGTGTGCTCTGATACGGCCATGCTACTGCCTATAGTTGTGCAGTGCACAGCCTGCACTACCATACGATGCAGGTCTGGATATGGCCTCACCAATTGTTTATATCTGGTATCTTTCTGATTGGCTGGTACCCTTGCTGATTGTTCAACTTTATGAATGTCACTCTGTCAAGGCCTGAGATTCTGCTGGTTACAGAGGCTCACTCATTGAAGTCTAATTCTTACTATTTTTCCCTTTACCACTTGGGCCTTGCTTATAGTATCCCCTGCCAATTACATGGGGATCTGTACCATCAGTGTTCCATCTGCATACAGTTGCTTAATCCCCCTGTTTTTGCCATGGTGCCCATCTACTTGGTATCTCCAAACCAGAGACCTTCTGTTTTGTCAGAGAATAAACTTCCAAACACCCTTCAGGTATGTGCGACCCTCAGGGGTGTGGATTGGAGAAAGGTGATCTAGAGATTCAATAATTTCTCAAATAGGTTTCACCCTCCTTCCTATATTAGCTCCCCTTTCATGCACAGTTCCAGAAATATCTATGCCTTTTGTGTAGGTTAGTTAGAAACTTTCCTCGCTGACAGTTTGAGCAATGGCTTTTTCCAATATGCCAAGTCAATTATTACATGTCCATCTATTGTCCAACTTCCAAAATTGTGTCGCTATTGACTCCCCTCCTGTTTTCCCTGTCCTTGTGAGTTTATTCTTCAAAAGAAGGAAACTCTTTGCTGTAATTTTAGTTGGGTTTGGGTAGAAAGAAAACTTAGATAAATATGTTGAATCTACCATCTGAACACGAAGCCAGAATACATTTAGTTTTAAGGTCTATGAAATGGACCTTTAATGGTTCTCTGAAATAATCTTGAAGGGTTTTAAAAATTACTATGATGATGATTATTGTTGTTGTAGTTTTAAAGAACAAGAGAATCTAAGAAACCTGGAATACAAATCAGAGATTCTAAACCATTGGCAAAAACTCTTTGGAATTTATGAGAATATTGGACCTTGTTTGTGGTGTCCAGATGGACTGTCAGTGTCCTGACTTGAGAGTATGGGTCATATTATGATTGTAGCCAGCAGTGAGGATGTTTGTATGTCTGACCAAACTCAATTATGGAATAGTTATTCATTCTGACTTGGTTAGAAATTGAGAAAGGTCATTAGCATGTTCCACACACAGATATGTCAATGGCATGAGTTATTGACGTACTACAAGAAAATATCAGCCAGCCCTAGTGGTCTAGTGGTTAAGATTCATAGCTCTCACCACCACGGACTGGGTTTGTTTCCTGGTCAGGGAACCACATCACTCATCTGTTGGTTGTTATACTGTGGTGGCTGCATGTTGCTGTGATGCTGAAAGCTATGCCACTGGTATTTCAAATACCAGCAGGGTCACCCACAGGGGACAGGTTTCAGCAGAGCTGAAACCTAAGTCTAAGACAGACCAGGAAGAAGGACCTGGCCACCCACTTCTGAAAAACTGGCCATGAAAACCCTATGAATAGCAGCCGAGCATTGCCTGATACAGCAGGAGAGGGTGAGAGGATGGTGGAAAAAGACTGGGCTGGGTTCCACTCTGCCGCACACAGGGTCGCTAGGAGGTGGCACTAACAACAAACAAAAAAATACTAACTCGATTAGCCACTGACGTTATCTCATTCTCTTGAGAAAATAAAACGAAACAGCTGACCCATCTGTTGTAGGAAAGAGAGGAGAAGGACTTAACTCGCAGCTGGGCTTGCCCTACTCTGTGCTCATTGGCCTTTTTACTCACTTCTTAGACTCCAACAGCTGCCAGGGACAACATGTTACAATACCCATCCAGAGTGCCCCTCTCTAGACCTCGTGGAGATCCTTCAGCCAGGATTTAGTGAGTTCCTCCTATGGGCTAGACCCAGTTCTGTGTAAAGCAAACAAGAGAAATCTCTGGTTTCACAGAGCTTTTATTCAAAAGAGTGGTAAAATAACACACTGGACAAATGTAGATGCAGTAAACATGCAGGACGAAGAAGAAAGGCAAGAAGAGTGGGGACAGAGAGTGACGAGAGATGTCTGCTGTTTTGGATAGAGTGTACAGGGACGTCCTCTCTGATGAGGCAACTTTGACGAGCTGGAGAAAGGGCATTCTAAGTACAGTCGTGCATGGCAGAACAACGTTTCAGCCAACAGCGGACCGCACGTACAACAGCAGTCCCAGAATATTAGCACCGTAGACCCTGGCGAGCAGTAGGCTGGACCGTCTAGGTTTAAGCACACTCTGTGGTGTTCGCACAACAAAATCGCCTAATCATGCATTTCTCAGAACGTTTCCCGGTGACTGTAGAAAGTATAAAGTGGGGCCTGAGGCGGGAGCACAGCCAGTATGTTTAAGAAACAGCAAGGAGGTCCAAGTGGAGGCGAAAATAATAGGAGATGAAATCAAGAAGGTAGGTGTGTGGATCTCATAAGGTTTTGAAGGTACTAGAAAGTGCTTCTGATTTTATTCTGAGAGATTTAGGAAACCACTGGAAGGTTCTGAGCAACGAATGACATGATTTGACCATCATTCTGGCTGCTGAGAAGAGATCATGGAGGCAGAGCAAGGAGAGAAGAGGGAATTCCAGGAAGATGCTATCGCAGTAAGCCAAGCAAAAGATGGTGGCAGCTCGAAGATTGATAGGAGCAGTAGAGGTGGTGGGAGGTGACTAGCTGAATTAACAATATGTTCTGAAGGTACAGCTGATGCGCTCGATGTGGAGTTTGAGAGAAAGAGAGGCATCAAGGTGAAAGCAAGACAGCTGCCCTGAACAATGGGGACTGGAGCTGACATCTGTTGAAATAGGACAACTAGGAGAGAGGCAGGTTTGCATGGGGCGAGGTCAAGAGCTTGGTTTTGGTCATAGTAAGTTTAAGATGCCTACCAGACATCCATGGAAAGATGTGAAATAGGCTATTGGATGTAAGAATCTGGCATTCTGATGAAAGATGCACAATGGACCTATAAGGTGCCCCCTTTGCCCCCTGCCCCCAGCTACAGTGGAGCTAGAGGAGGAACGTAGCGTTTAGGAAGCAGCAGGGACTTAACCCACAATAGGGTCTAGAAGCTTCTTGCAAGATAGGTTTTCAGAAGAAATTGTGGACAAATGGAAACTTCAGAGTCAGGATCAACAAAATTAGAAAATCTGGCTTAGAGGACCCAGAGTGAAAAGAGCAAGAAGAACAAAAGGACGCTAGCCCTGGAGAACAGACCTTGGAGATTCAGAGCCCCCGGGAGCAGAGGACACTCCCCGGCCCAGCTTCCCAGGACCTTGCTATTTGCAAATCTCACTTCCTTCTACCTGGGTAAGAACATTGCTCCTCTGATCTCTGCAGCCATAGGGTGACGCTCTGTGGCAGGCAGATACCTGAGATGTCGTCTAAGATTTATGTCTTTTTCCTGTATATTCATCCAACTACATTGTCTTTTTCCTTTTTTCTCTTAGAATTTTTGGATCATCCTTTCGTTTACACTATAAATATTTGTTGAATATATACCTTCAGGTACGTGGTCACCTTGCCAGAAAGCCTGTGTTGGGCACTGCAGAAACACAAAAACATGTAAACTTCAGAGATTTGTATAAATAACAGCAGTAGAAAAATACGGTTTAAGAGAATCTTCAAACAAAGTGCAGTAGGATTCATAGCAGAGGAAAGATTCCTGGCTGGGATGGTCAGGGCAGACTGCTCAGAGGGGCCACGTGAGCCGGGCTGTAGGAAACGAGTGGATTTCCCTTTGGAGAAGATGGACGGAGAGGACAGCCATCTAAGTGAGCGAACCCCACATATTAGGAGACTTTATTCTAACATTCCCCAGCCTTTCAAATTCACCCTTTCTTGACTGGGGGTAGGAGAATAAGAGAAATATCGTTTAGGCTACAAACGTGCAACTAGTAGATAAGTCAGTCCTGTAGAACTAACACACAATATAACGAATATGGCGAACAGCACTGTATTATCATCATCAATCTGGCTAAGAGACCAGCTCTTAATCATTCCCACCACAGAAAAGAAATGGTCATTGTGGGATGTGATCCAGGCAGTAACTATTGCTACACTGGCAATCATGTTACAACACAGAAATGTATCAAATCAACATGTTGTACACCTTAAATTTACACAATGTTGTATGTCAATATGTTTCAATAAAAATAAATAAGTAAATAAATAAAGTCATGCCTTCTTTCAATAAACACGAAAAAGCCACATCCTCATTTAATGTCATTGAAATCTCAAAATAAATTAAATATCAACGCTTCAAACAAATCGAAGTGATCAAATAAAACAAAGTCCTTAAACTAAACGTACCCCTCCATTCCCTCCCTCTCTCTCTCTTTCCTCTCCCCGCATCTACCCACCCAGTTTTTATTAAGGGAACAAATTATATAAAGGTGATTCTTTTCTTCCAAAGCCATAGGACTATGAACTAAACATCCCCATACCTCCTCTCCACCTCCCCATGGCATTACAAGCAGTTACACACACACACACTCACACACACACACACACACACACACACAATTTCAGGCAATGCCGTGAAGCAATTGGGGGTGGGGGAGCCAGACTCAACATTGTTTCTGCAGGAAGAAGAGTTCCAGAGAAACTGATAATCAGAATTTTCATTTTCTTGCTCAATTTTAGGCTGACTTTACCTAAAACTAATAACTTAGCAAAAATACCTCTGCAGACAGCCTCTTCCCTTCATCAAGTATGGAAAGAGTTTGAACAGAAAAAATATATATAATGTTTGCTGTAAGAAAAACAGACATTTTTAAGGAAAGATGCCTGGTTTCATTAGCGGTGCAAAACGGTCTGTGAAGGATCCACATTTGGTTAGCGACAGGCCGGCAGGTCGCACCATCAAAGGGACTTTTATAGGACACACTGAAAGGCCTCAGTCACAGAGCAAACAGGGCTAACAGAACTTCGTCCTCAAACCAGAGGATAAGAAGGCAGTCTCCCCAGCCTCGCTCTCCTGGGAAAGGCCTTCTGATTAGAGTTCTCTCACCACGAAGGGAGACAAGGGGCATTAGAACTCCACCACCCAAATAAATACGGGGCTCCTGTATGTGTCTAATGGTTAACACGAGCTGCAGATGCCACGGGTCACATGGGTTAATTCAGAAAGAAAACACATGCAATCGTGCCATTAATTATTGACTTGAGATCTTACCTCCCACGATAGGCTCGATTCTTAGACTTTCTTCCAAAGAACAGTAATAAAGGAGAGTGGTACCACGTTGAGCTCCCAGCAGCCTTTTAATCAGAAAAAATTGCCGGGGCCATAGATTTAACATCAGCAGTTAAGTTTCATGGGCTAAATAAATGCACTAGCCTGGTAAATGTCCCTAAAACCCTATGTTCAGTAATGCCATAAATTGGAATTGCATTGCACAAAGGCAGCTGATTCGGTTACAAAGAAAGTTCTCAAAAGATCACGCTGAACTTGGCAGGCCAAGGCAGGGCACGCTGGCAACTCCACAGGTTTGGATTTCGGTTCCTTGAATCTGCCCTCGGGTTCCATTCTGGGGGGGGCGGGGGGTGGTTTGGCAGCAGGAAGGCCCCTCTGTGATTGATTTATTAGCTACTCTACCTTATTTACGATTTTACAGGGTATTGTACCAGGGAAGAAAAGACAGTTCCATGGAAGTAATTCCAGTCTCGCGTGGTTTGACATTTTCCACTAACCTTATAAACCTCTCCCCCGACCCCATTATTTTTTGAAGCTTGTGTGAGGAAACCTAGGCAGAGTTGGTTTGGAGGATGTAACTGAGTGAGACACAGTTTTTCAGGATTTGTTTCAAAAGCTCGAATCACCTTTGTCGTCCAGGTCTCAACACACATGGGAAGGACAGCCTTTAAAAAGAAGAAAGAAAGAAAGAAAGGATGGCACTGGGGGCCGACTCCAGGGTGTGGTACCACCTGTTGCACTGGAGAGATGCTGAGTTAATACTTGAGTCTCAAGCACAGGGTCTGGTCATTTCTTCAAGGACCTGAGGGCACTTTCCAATCATGGCATCAAAAACATTGTTGGTTCCCTCTCTCTAACAGAGTAAAATCTAAGATTCTCCACTCTGAGTCTTATTTAGCTTCCTAGTTTTATCTTCCACTACGTCTTCCTCCCCCAATTTCTTCAACACTACCCACATATCCACAGTCACCTACAGCCCCCTGCACCTCTCTGTTCCCCACCTTCCTGCCCACTGGCAAGCACTCGCCTAACGCACACACACATGCGTGCTCATGAACACACACAGACACACACACACACACACTTCATTTCGAGCATTCACTGAAAACCTCCAATGTGCCTGGTACTGAGTTAAAATCCTCCCAACAAACGTACGAGGTAGGTATTTTTCCCCCGGTTTTATTGAGATATAATTGACATATAACACTGTATTAGTTTAAAGAGTACAACATAATGACTTGATATATGTATATATTGTGAAACGATTATCACAGTAAGTTTAGTTAACATCCATCACCTCACATGGTTACAAATATTTTTTTTCTTGTGATGAGAACTTTTAAGATCTATTGTCTTAGCTACTTTCAAATATACAATACAGTATTGTTAACTATAGTCACCATGCTGTACATTATATCCCCAAGTCTTACTTATCTTATAATTGGAAATTGTACCTTTTGGGTAGGTACTTTTTATTTTTTTTATTGAGGTAACATTGGTTTATAACATTATATAAAGTTCAGGTGTGCACCATTATATTTCCATTTCTGGGTTGACTACGTGATGCCCACCACCCAAAACTAATTATCCTCCATCACTGTACACACGTGCCCTTTTCATCCTTCCCCTCTGGTAACCACCAATCTAATCTCTATATCTATGGTTGTTGTTGTTATTGTTTTTATCTTCCACTTATGAGTGAAATCATACAGTATTTGGCTTTTTCTGTGTGACTTATTTTGCTTAGCATAATACCCTTAAGGTCCATCCATGTTGTCACATAGGTGCATTACCATCTTCCTGGAAATTCTTTCTGTTAGGCTGCTAGTTTAGTTTCCTCCCCAGTTTCTTACTTTTTTCATGGTTTTCAGTCTCTTTTTACAGGAATATAGTCTTAAGTAATTTTCTCAGAAAAGATACATAGGAGGTACATTTTCTGTGTCCTTGTCCGGAAATGACTGCATTTTGCCTTCGCCCTTGAATGGTAGTTAAGCTGGGCATAAAATTTTAAACTGAAAATCATTCCATTGTATATATCCATACATTACAGGTGAAGAAACAGAGTCTCAGAGAGATGAAGTGACTTGCCTAAAGTCACACAGCTGGTAAAGATTGTAGAGATGGGGCTAGAACCCAAGTTTCCTGACTCCTAACCAAAACCACTACCCTCTGTTCCCTCCTCCCAACTCCCACAAATCTGCCTGTTCAAAGATAATGTTTTATTTTATTTTATTTAATTAATCCATCATGCTAGGATGGCTTTCCCATTGAAAATTCACCTCTCCTTCTCCTACATTCCCTTTGTATTTTGATTTAACCTCTAGTAGGACACTGAACAAAATCAAATTTATGTCAAAGTTAATATGTATCTGCCTCCCTAAGGATACCAAGCACAGAAAAGGCTAATGCATTTATGAGTCCCCAGCATTACCTGTCATCATGCTTTACACACAGTAAATCCTTAAAAATATTTGTTGATTCTACTTGAAGAATTTCTGAACCTCTTCAACAACGTGAGCCTGCCAATAGAGAATGGAAGAACCTCAGTCGACGCTGTTTTGTTTTAGATTTTTCTCCTTAGTCTTGAGCAAGAGCCAGCACAGCTAATGATCGGCACCTTGACCAACTCTGCCTAATCCGGGATAAACCTGAGTTCTGGGAGCACTTCCAGGCACCCAGCAAGCCCTGTGTGGAGATGGATGGCAAACTCCAAGAAGTCTCCGTTTCTTCACTTTGTCTCTCCTCCCCATCTCTTTCTTTTTGTTTGGTTTGTTTTTGTAATCCAGAACATCAGCAAATGTGTTTCATTAGGTCAATTATTCTGTTGATAACTGAGGCCTGGCGGAGGGACAATTCCCCACCCAACAAACTTTATTCAATGAAACTCACTGTAATGGCAGAGAAACAACCTTCAAAGTGACACACTGGGGACAAAGCAAACAAATATGATTGATATATATATATACATCAATAAATATATCTCACAAAGGCTAGGAAGCAAACGGGAGGAAGACAGGCAGAGAACTTGTCCAAAGGCTGTGTAGCATAAAGTTAGTTGCACAGTTTTTGGAGCTAGACTGAGTTCGAATCAAAGCTCCACCACTTTTAACCATGTCGCCTTGGATGAGGTATTTAATTTCTCTATGCCTCAGCTCCCTCCTCTAAAAGGTAGAGAAAAAACTAGCCCCAACCTCATAGATTTTTGTAAGGGTGAAATATGCTATTTCATGCCAAGCGCTTAGAACAGACACGTCTAAGCACATTGTAAGCTTTCAATGATGCTGTTATGATTATGGCCAAAATTCTGCAAGAGTTGTGTCTATGAATCTGGGGAAACCACAGGTCTTTGAGTTAGAAGACCTGATTTAAATTTCAGCTCTGCCACTGAACAGGCTGCGTGATCTTGGGCCAGTTCTATCACCTCTCTGAGCTTGCTTTTTTAAGATTGGCACCTGAGCTAACATCTATTGCCAATCTTCTTTTTTTCTCCTTCTTCTTCTCCCCAAAGCACCCCCAGTACATGGTTGTATATTCTGGTTGTAAGTGTCTCTGGTTGTGCTATGTGGGACACCACTTCAGCATGGCCTGAGGAGTGGCGCCATGTCCACGATCAGGACCTGACTGGCGAAACTGTGGGCTGCCCAAGCGGAGAGCGTGAATTTAACCACTCGGCCGCGGGGCCGGCCTCTCTCAGCTTTCATTTTCTCGTCTGCACTTGGCCTTGGCTCTCTCAAGTCCCACTCTGCTCCTGGGGAAGGGAAAGCCCCTTCCTTGTCAGTCTCTCTCCTCTCCTTCAACTCTCCCCTGGGCTCCAGGTCATCCTGTAGTAACACCAGTTGTCCTCCCTGGAGATGGTGCAGGTCCCAGGTATAAGATCATCGCTCTTTGGTCAATTCTCACTGGATGGGTCCATTCCCCTGAAGCAGATTCACAAGCCACTGTCAGAACTGAGTCTACCCCACCATAAAGCATAGCTCCTCACCTCATTACCGAGCACCCAGGTTGGGGATCTTAGTGTAAGGGTCTCTCACCCAGTGGCTCTGGAGCTCTTTGCCTAAAAACCTGGCCACCGAACAGCAGTCTCTCCCACAGCCAGAAGCAGGATTCCTAGCCTGCAGAGTCTCAAACCTCACAATTGTTCCCAGGGTGCCCACGAAGTTCACGTTTCTGGTTTGAGGAGCTCCTTCCAGAACTTGGGAAATCATGAACTTTTTCAAGTTCAAGTTGCCAGCCCCAAATCTCTCCCCAAATTGTCTCAAACGACTCCTCTCTTAGGGAACAACCTACGTTCTTTCGGAATCCTAACATTGCACTATTATACACAAATATATCTATTTATTTATTTTTAAAGATTTTATTTTTCCTTTTTCTCCCAAAGCCCCCTGGTACATAGTTGTGTATTTTTAGTTGTGGGTCCTTCTAGTTGTGGTATGTGGGATGTCGCCTCAGCGTGGCTTGATGAGCAGTGCCATGTCCGCACCCAGGATTTGAACCGGTGAACCCTGGGCTGCCGAAGCAGAGCGCACGAACTTAATCACTCAGCCACGGGGCCAGCCCCTACACAAATATATTTAATATATGAACACTAAAACTAATTATCAAAAAAGTGTGGCCAAGAGGGGATAAGAGATTGTCTCTGCCATCAACACTTTCCAAATAACTTGGACCTTAGAGTCTGTACATACCAGTGCTTTAAAAAAAAAAATACCTTGAGAAAGAACGATTTTCAGTCTAAGCTTTTAGAATCATCATTCACTTGTGAAGGCAAAATGTAGTCATTTTCAGACAAGGACTCAATAAATTTACCTCCTATGTATCTTTTCTGAGAAAACTAGTTAAGACTGTACTCCAGTAAAATGAGAGTGAAAACCATGAAAAAGGAAGAAATTGGAGAGGAAACTAAACTTGCAGTCCAACAGAAAGAAGTTCCAGGAAGACGATAATGCAGCAGGCCTAAGAATTACCCAGTTAGGCACAGAGAAGCTAGCTTGCTCAAGGTCACACTCTGTTGAGGGTAGAGCCAGGGTGCAACCCAGGTGGGCTGAGCTCTGGTGCCCATGCTCTCATCCACTCTCTAAATTTTGGCATGAAAGTTTTAATATCATAAAATTATCAATTCTGTAAAAATCAATATACATAAAAATTTAATGCAGTTTTGAATTGAATCTCAAAACAATTTTTCTTGAAATTGTTTAAAAGAGTTTTAGCATATATATGAAAGAAGGCATATGGCAAGAAGACCAAGAAATATGAAAAAGAGGAACTGGAAAGGGGGACTTGCCTTATCAGATAATAGCACATATTATAGATTCATTATATTTAAGTCAATCAAATATTGGCATAGACATAGACAAATAGATGAGGGCAACAAATAAGAACATGGAAACAGACCCCAACCTCTATGAGAGTTTAATATGACAGGGCCAGCCCAGTGGCCTAGTGGTTAAGTTCAGTGTGCTCCACTTCAGTGGCCCAGGATTGGTTCCCAGGTACAGACATACACCACTCTGTTAGCAGCCATGCTGTGCTGGTGGCCCACAAATAGAGGAAGATTGGCACAGATGTTAGCTCAGGGATAATCTTCCTCAGAAAAAAAAAAAGAAAGAAAGATATTCTGGGCAAGCCCCGGGAGCCTAGTCATCAAGTTCAGTGTGCTCCGCTTCAGCGGCCCAGGTTCAGTTCCCAGGCATGGACTTACACCACTCTGATAGCAGCTATGCTGTGCTGGTGGCCCACACACTAAAAAAAAAAAAAAAGTAGAGGAAGATTGGCACAGATGTTAGCTCAGGGCAAATCTTCTTCAGCAAAAATAATAATAATAATAATAACAATAATAATGTGACAAATCTGGTAGTTGCATTCTGTGTGAGCAGGATAGATTATTTAATACATGATACTGACAAAACTGATTATCTCCTTGTAAAAAAGATTATTATACTTCCATCTTAAATCATACGCAGAACAAAATTCCGGATTGAATAGACTTAAATATAAAAAGCAAAATGATAAAAATCTTACAGGATTATTTAGGAGATCACACATAATCCTGAGGTTGACAAATACCTTTCAAACTGAGATTGGAAACCCTTAAGAAGCTTGAAAATAAAAAATGAACATATTTAACTATGTAAACATTTTTATACGTTTGTGGACCAAAAGAGCCATAAATAAAATGAGTAGAAAAATAACAGATTCAAGATAAAATTTATAACACCCATGACAGACCGAAGATTAACATCTATCATATAAAAAGAGTATTTACAAATTGGTAAAAAAAAAAATGCAGAAAAATACACAAAAGATAGTAAATAGACAAGTCAGAGAATAGCTAATCCAAATAGCAAAATTATTTAAATTAGTTATGGTCAGAGAAATGCAAATTTATGCAACGAGATAATCTCTTTACTCCCATTAAATGCCAAAAGGTCTTTAAATTGAAAGCATCAAGTGACTACAGGATGGAGTATGGGATGCAGTGAAGAAGGGGTACTCTCATACACTGCTGATAGAAACATAAATCAGCACAGCCTTTTTGGAAACAATCCGACAATGTCGACTAAAATTTAACAAATATCACATACCCTTCTACCCTTCAATTCCACCTCCTGGGAATCTATCCCGTAAACCTGAAACCACCAGGACAAAGGACATGTTTACAAGGATATTTCTTGTAGCCTTGTTTGTAGTGACAAACCTGGAAAAAATGCCCATCAGTACGGGAATGGTCCACTAAATTGTGTACATCCACACAAAAGGAGATTTTTATCACCATTAAAAGAATGAATTAGAGCTGTATCAGTTGGCTTAGAGCGACTTCCAAGAGGCATTATTGAATGAAAAGCACACACATGTATGATATGAACCCATTCTTATAGAATAAACAATGGCAGATCATTTGTATGATTACACGTGCATGGAGAAAAATCTAGACAAATACATCCTGGGTTGTAACATGTGTCACTTGGCGAAGGCTGAGGTCTATGGGTGATGAACAAGGAGAGAGAAGGAGGAGCTCAGGAGAGGAGACTCAAACACAAAATGACAAGGAAAAAAAAGACTATAGGATGTGTTCACATATATGAAAAATTATACATGTATATGTATACAAAGAAACTAATTTTTTATTATTTAAAAGTTAAATTGGAAAAAAAACCAACAAAAAGGCCAGCCTTTGAGTTTTTTTGTCTCATCATCAGGGAGAAGTCTGCCCTGTAAGCCTGGTCTCCTGGTCTAGGCTGGGTCCCTGGCGGGTGGAGCAGCTCCCAGAACTTCTCAGAGCTCCACAGACTTGCAGTGAGGGAGGGTTTGTCTCACACCCCCCGCTCCTCATATTCCTTCCCTCTCCCAGATCCCACTCCCAGCCCTTCCAGAGTAAAGGAGCAGAGACAGTGTGAACAAAATCATATCTGTCAGGGAGGTAACGAAGGACCATCGATGTCAGCAATGAAAAGGGTTATTTGTGGTTTTGAGGCGCGTTCCAAAGCATATGAAGCCGCCTTACCACCTTAGAAGATACACAAGACCCAAGGATCAGATGCAGACAATGGAATTTGAAGCCAGAAACCTGGGAGCAAGAGCCATAGGCAACAAGGGAAGAAAAGAAGGAGAGAGTGAACTGGAAAGACTCTATTTCTTGCAGCAGCACAGAGCAGAGCAGCCCTCTGGCTGCAAACAGCTGGCAGGCTTAATAAAACATTTACAAATGTGTCCGTGTGAATGTATCGCTGGGGCTGGTAAGAAAGGAAGGGCTCCTGAGAGGCCAGAAATAAAGGAAAAGCAAGAATTTGGATGGGTAATCTGCTTTGCTCCTGGGGCCTTAAGCCAAACCCTGGTGTCACTGAACTTTCGTTTTGACAGTGAGAATACAAAAGCTGGGCCTCATCTAAGAAAAGTACGGAGAGTCCCCTTGTAGATCTGCGACTCAAAGACCAACACGGTCAGTATGAGAGTGAACTAGAAATTAACCTCCCCACAGAAGAGGAATAATGTGAAGAGCAGGGATCAATAAATTTAAATGTAAACATACAGCAGAGAGGATCAATGACCATTGATTCTCCAAAAAGTCTAATAAAGTTGACAAGCCTCTGGCAATACTGATCAAAAAAGAAAAAGAGCCATCATTTTTTTTTTTTTCTTGAGGAAGATTAGCCCTGAGCTAACGTCTGCTGCCAATCCTCCTCTTTTTGCTGAGGAAGACTGGCCCTGGGCTAACATTCATGGCCCTCTTCCTCTACTTTATATGTTGGACTCATATCACAGCATGGCTTGCCAAGCGGTTCCCTGTCCGCACCCAGGATCTGAACCGGCAAACCCCAGGCCGCCGAAGTGGAAAGTGAGCACTTAACCACAGTGCCACCAGGCAGGCCCAAGAGCCATCATTTTTAAAAAATCATATTATGAACGAAAAAGTCAACTATAGTCGCAGATATTTAAAAGACAGGATATTATAAATAGACTTATGCCAAAAAATTGTAAACAAGAGAAAATTCTTAGAAAACATAAGGTACTAAAATGTTATCAAAAAGAGAAAAAGACCTGATGATTTTATGAAAATTTAGAAAAATCGAATTTGTAGTTAAAAATCTTCCCACAAAGTAAACATATCATTCCAGTCTTAGATAAATTCTTCCCCAGGACAGAAAAATAGAAAACTCCATTTTATGAGTCTGGCATAAGCCATACAAACAACCCAGGACAGTTTGGAAAAGGAAAACTACAAGACAGTTTTACTCATGACTATTGACACAAAATCCTAAACGAAGCATTTGCAAACTGAATCCACCAATAAATAATAAAAAAGATAGTACAATAGGATGAATTGACTATATGAACAGAGGACAAGAAAAAGAACTCACAATCAACTTAATAGATGCAGAAAAGCATTCAATAATACTCAGCCTCTACAAATGATAAGATTTCCTTCAAGACTGGGGACATGACAACCTTCACTCTCTCTGTCTCGATTCGTCACCCCAGAGATCCCGGCAATGAAAGAGCTAGAAAAGAGAAAGAATTTCCTGAGGATCCATCCAAGGCTGACTTTGTGTAAAAACAGGTGACCGTAGGGAAAAATGTTTTAAAAAATCCTTTGCACACTATGTAAATTCAAGTCCTGCTAATTGTCACCCATTTGCATACTGTATGGCATTTTTGGAGGGACATGTAGAGAAGGCCCGCATGCCCTGACAATATTACAGGTAAACTAAGGAGTAACGTTGTGGGAGGCAAAAGGCTACTAGAAATTGGTGACATTTCATACCACATCCATCCTTTGTGAATCACAACGCACAGTAGGACCAGTCAGCTCTGAGAGTGCAGGAACCGCATAGCTCTTATTCCTCACTACGCTCCCAGCAGCCACTGCCTGCCTTGCATGCAGTTTCAAGCTCAGTAAAGACCTGTTGAACTAACTAGTCGAGGTGAAGCCTCCTCTCCTGGCTATGCACACGTATTACCTCTGCAGCTAATTTCTGCAAACACTTGCTAGAAATAAAGAAAGCAAGAAAGAAACACCCTTGAGCCAAATAAAACCCTTTCTCAAGCAACATATCTGGTCTTGTGGATATTTGGTCTGAGATATTTCCAGCATCCCCCTGGAGTTTAAGCATTTCTGTCCAAGATCACATGATTCCATCATGGGAACAAAAAGTTGGGAGAAGAGATCCCTTTGGCCATAAAACAATTATAAGCCTTTCATGACATGTGAGACAATGCAAATCAAATTGCTGTTCAGGTTTCAAAGCAGTATACCCATTCCACTGCCATATTTTTATAACAGTATTTGTTCCATCTCAATGTCAACTTCAAAAATAAAACTTCCCCACCCCTTCCAAGTTGGTTTCTATCTTTCACCTAAAAAAATACTTGCATTTTCTAAAGTTTCTCAATTTTGACAGTCCCCAGACTCTGGACTAAGCAAGGCTTTCTGTAATAATGATGTTCCCACCTCAGGGGGATTTTGGCACTTCTGACGGCTTCAATTCTGGGACAGCTGGGATCTCCTTCCTCTTCCTCTTCTGCATTTCGCTTCCTTGGTCTTTGTGTTGCAGGAAATTTCTTTCCCTGACCTTTAAGTCACAGTCTCTCACTGTTCAAGAAAAAAAAATCTGACCCTTCCCACCACCACCACCACCTTCATGATCCCTTTCTGGTTTCTGTTTCCCAGAGTCCTTGTAGCATTCCAAGGATAACAGTGGAGACCACACTAGATAGGATCAGGAGACTGTGAACAGTCTTTCTTCTGGGAGTGGGGAAAAAAGATGGGACTGGGTACGAAGGGTCCTGGGTTAAAGTCCTAGCTCTGATATTAACCAATTTATCTCAGCTTAAGCAAGACATGTCCTCTCTGTGGGCCTCAGTTTCCTCATAGGTAAAGGAAACGTTGATCTACAGCAAGGGTTCCAGAGCCAGGCAGCAAATGTAAACGAGGGAAGCCAACTGAGTGCAAGGAAAGTCCTAGGTGTCCAGAAGGCAATAGGGAGTGGTGGAGACTGTGGAGATCTGATGAGCACAGGCACCTCCTGAAGTGAAGCACTTCCACTCAACTACAACAACTCAACTCAACTACCCTGGAAATGTGAGCTCTGTGTTTCCAGTCTTCTGATTTTTTAAGTGAGCCTTGAAATATGGATTTTTGTTTGCACTCTCTTAATTGTTGGCTGAAAATTTTGTAAACCATCATGGGTCTCTCTTCAGTAAACCCCTGGAGTCTCTTTTATATCTAGTATTGTATGATCCTAAGAATATGTCTGGTAGTTCTACTGCCCTGAACTTTCCGAGACCCTTCCACAATCTTAGCTTCAGTTTTCCTGAGTGTTTTTGGAGCTTTGTATTGGGGTATCTCCACCTCTGAGGCTTTGCTGCAGATCTGGGAAGTGACTACCTCATCCTGAGGGGAGAAACACCAACTCCTCCCAAGGCTCCAGCCTACAGGCTCACCTACAGATTTTGGACTTTCCAGCCTCTATAATCACATGAACCCATCTCTTATAATCTCTAGATGTAGATACAGATGTAGATGATACAGATATAGACACACTAAACACACACAGACACAAACACAAACACACACACATCCTATTAGTTCTGTTTCTCTGGAGAACCCTGACTGATATAATACCTCATTGGGTTCTTGTAAGGATTACATGAGATAAGGTTTATAAAAGGCCAATCACACAGTGCCTAGTGTGTACAAATCTCTCAATAAATGATAAAAAGGGGCAAATGATTCTAGCAGACTCCATTTCTTCCCTCCTGCTCTCCAGTCCCCTAGAGCCCAGTGCCCCGGACGCTGGCACCATTTCACTGCAGAGCTGCTACCTCACAGGCTGCAGGTGGATGCAGGATGCAGTCTGGGCTGGAGGAGGAGGGAACGACACGCCACCTTTTCCACAGCGTTCTGGGAGCAAAGTCAACTATTTCAGAGCCATGGGTTCAGGTGTCACTGGTTTCAGGACTATGATGGCCACCTTGAGTCCCTTTTAAAACTGGGAAAGCCTCAGGTCAGCCTACTCTAAGGTCACGAGGAGTTAGATCAACCTAGACAAACAGGACACTAAACAAGAGGTCTAAATCCTAAAGCCCCTCCAGATAGTCAGATTCCCTCACCAGGCTACCGTCGGCCCAAAAGTAAACCTGTCACAGTATGTGCTAAATCGACAGACCAGAAGAGGAAGCAGAGAAATAGAAATACATTTTCTGAAAGGCGAGCCCTTATATAACTGGCCCTCTCGGCATCCATTCTTATTTTCTTAGCATCCAGAAACCTGGTGCTGTTGGGGATTCAGCCAAACCAAACACAGCCTCCTTGCACCCAACAGTTATGCTCTCTCCGCCATAGGCCCTGTTTGAGTGGAAGAATCTTTGAAAACTTTCTGCCCTTCTCCTGGCAAGCTGCTTACTAGGAGTGGCAGCTAGAGGTTTCTGCCCCGATTGTTTTTTGCTTGGACAACCTGTGCTTTTACAAACAGACCCTGACAGCTCTGAAGTCGTTTCTGTCCTGGATCTCCATCCTGGGCCACTGGACTGTTTTCATTTCCTGGGCTTCTTGACTTCCTTGTCATAATATTGTCTTACATTCACAGCACCGCTAGTCAGCAGGCAGGGTGGGATACCACCATTTGGCATCAGTTGAAATTGTTTCATCCGACTTCTAATCGCAGCTCCTCTAAGGCACCCTGCAGGAGCGATTTAGCAAGTTAAGAGTGAAAGTCACAGGAACGCGAGGCCTGACTTGAGACGTGGTATGTATTTTCTGACTGGGCTGCCCCATATTGAAATTGGTTTGTGAGGAATCCTGTGTGCCAAGCAAGGAATCAGGAAGTGGGATGTGTGCCACACAGTACGGTGGGTATGGAACCCTGGACCTCCCTTTTACCTGAGTCTCTTAAGCCAGGTAAGTTACAAAATCCCAGGAGCACGTGGTCACAGGCCCGAGCCCACCCAGACTCCGTCCCCCTCCCCTGGAGAAGCTGCCCACGCTGCTTCTTCTAACAGTGACCTGGAAACCCTTCTCTCGATCGTTGTCAGAGACTCGCAGCCTCACTGTTCCTCTCAATATACAGCACCAAACACTGATGAAACCAACAGTCCATATTTTATCTAAGACTTCCCTGATTATAAGATGTCAGAGATGTTAAAATAGGGGGAAATGGCTAATGGTGATTATAAAACATCAGTCATTAAAAGATACATTCTTATTTCAGAAATGTTAAAATACGGGGGAGATGTGTCTAAAATGGATAAAATACAATATTATGGACCTGATAGTATTTTATCAGCTAGATTATTCGTTTGGGGCAAAAGGCGTATATATTCTTTCATCTTATCTTATTAACAATGTTGACAACTACAAAGGTCGTATAATATATTCCATTTTCATTGTATTTTACACTTTATAACATATGTGAAAAAGATAATACTCGGATTTCCTCCTCCATCCATTCAAGAAAAATCCTGAAGTTGCCAATCCAATTTCCCTCCTCTAATCAGGAGAATTCTTTTACTGCACAGGAAGCCAGTTTAATCTACCTAACCAAAGACTGAGAGAGAAAGGAGGATATGGAGAAGAAGAGAGATATAGCAGCACAGGAAGTGCAAGTGAAGGATTTGGCTGGGGCAGGGCGACTTGAGGAGCTGACCGTGTGAAGGTACACGTGAGGAAAGGGGATTTCCGTGTGTTGGTGCTTAGATCTGCGTTACTGCCTGCAGGAGACATAAGGAAGGACGAGAACTCCTGTTTAATTACTTTTGGCTATTGAACTGTGCCTCTTAAGTAGGTTACCATTTTGAGACTGAACCATGTGGGTCCAGGTTTTCCAGGGTTCCCTGAATATTGATGCTCTGATGTGGGCAAGGTAGACGTCATTATCTCTCATTATTGAGGAGGAAACTTCATCTCAGAGACATTAAATGATTTTATCCAAAAGCTTTCATGGGTAGTAAGTACCAGGGAAGGGAATCGAATCCAAGTTTTTCTGACTCCAAATTCAGTGGTCTTCCCCTGTGTTCCTGCAGTGAAGTACTTAAAGCATAATTTTTAAAGTGCTAATATTAATCAACCCTTCGCTGATTAAATACATAATTCTTCCTATATTCAAAATAGTCAGAGGGACAATGTCAGTTCCGAGATGTAATAAAACATCCTACTTGGATGAAGATATTACAACTAAGTTAGATAAGTGTTCATATGTTTGAACCAAATGATCAACTGACTTTGTAAATTTTTCCTAAAACTTAATATATCTGCATGTTGCCAATCATGAGACTATTAAAAGCACTACTAAAAAGAGTTGTGTTGAAAGTGGCTCGGAGAGTGGATCTTGAAAGTTCTCATCACAAGAAAAAATAATTTTGTAACCATATATGTATGGTGACAGGCATTAACTGGATTTATTGTGGTGATCATTTTGCAATATATACAAATATCAAAATATCTATGTTGTACAGCTGAAACTAATAGAATGTTACATCATCTATACCTTAATAGAAAAAGAGTCGTGCCCATCAATTCCACACCTAAGTATTCATCCAAGAGAAATGAAAACATGTGTCCTCACAAAGACTTGTATGCAAATGTTCATAGCAACATTATCCACAATAGCCAAAAAGTGGAAACAATTCAAATGTCCATCAGCTGGTGGTGGATGACAAAATGTTGTATGCCCACACAATGGAATACTGCTCAGCAACAAGAAGGAACAAAGCACTGATACATGCTATAAGGGAGAGGAACCTCAGATACATTGTGGAAGTGAAAGAAGGCAGACATAAAAGACTACATGATATATGGTTCCATTTTATGAAATATCCAGAAAAGGTAAATCCATAGAGACAGAAAGTAGATTAGTGGTTGCCTGGGCTGGCGTTGGGAAAAATGGGCAGAGAGATCTTACCGGGGTGGTGGAAATGTTCTTAAACTGGATTATGGTGACGGTTGCATAGCTCTGTTCATTTACTCAAAATCACTGAATTTGTACACTTGAAATAGATGAACTTTATAGTACGTAAATTATACCTCAATGAAGCTGTTAAAAGAAGAAAAAGGAGGAGAGAGAAGGAGAAGGAAAATGAAGTGTGCTGTCATGGTGAGACTCAAAGAGATTAATTAGAAAGTGGAGAGAAGTGGGTGAAACTGGCTTACACCTAGGGAAGGGATTGTTAACTGCAGAAATAGTTGTTTTTGTTTTTGTTTTTTTAAAGATTGGCACCTGAGCGAACAACTGTTGCCAATCTTTTTTTTTTCTGCTCTTTTTTTCTCCCCAAATCTCCCCAGTACATAGTTGTGTATTTTAGTTGTGAGTCCTTCTAGTTGTGGCATGTGGGATGCTGCCTCAGCGTGGCCTGATGAGCGGTGCTAGATCCGCACCCAGGATGCCAACTGGCAAAACCCTGGGCCACTGCAGAGGAGCGCACGAACTTAACCACTCGCCCACGGGGCCAGCCCCTGCAAAAATAGTTTTGAAGGACAAATAGCGAAAAGTGAAAAATGTGAAGAATGCTATGACTGTGCGATTGATGATAATAAATAAAAGGAAAAATAATTATCAGAAAAGGAAAGTTTTTTTTTTTCTTTTAAATCTTTCTTTTTTTTTTTTAAAGATTTTATTTTTTTCCTTTTTCTCCCCAAAGCCTCCCGGTACATAGTTGTATATTCTTGGTTGTGGTTGTATATTCTTGGTTGTGGGTCCTTCTAGGTGTGGCGTGTGGGACGCTGCCTCAGCGTGGTTTGATGAGTAGTGCCATGTCCACACCCAGGATTCGAACCAATGAAACACTGGGCCGCCTGCAGCGGAGCGTGCGAACTTAACCACTCGGCCACGGGGCCAGCCCCAGAAAGGGAAAGTTTTGAGTGCTAGGCTAGAGGACCAACAGCAGGTTTTAATACCCATTACTGTAAATTCAGGGGATTGGAAGTTTGTATGTAGTCCACTGTCGGAACCTAACCTGTAGGTAAGATGAGGATGGTTAGGTTCTGACCATCACATTTTGCTGGCCTCACTACAGCATTTTGGGTAAAATCTCTACCATAGGAAGCACTTAGTAAATTATTATGTACAATTGTACAAAATAATCAACGTTACAATTTATTGTTCCAAAAGAGTTCAGTTCTTGCCCTAGGTAAGTGTTTGATATCTGGATAAATACTTACTTTATTTTTGCTTTTCTGATGTATAAAATTGTGTGTCTTGTTTAAAGTAGGGTTTTATGGTGCCAAATGAGCAAACTTCTATTGACAAAAACTTCAAAAATCAAAAGAAACACCTGGTCCCGGTAAGGATTAAAACAAACAGAAGAGAACATTAAATTCTAGGCAAACAGTAGCTTCCTTGTATCGTCCAGAAAACAGAGCGACTCAGAAAAGACCAAAGGAAACACTGAGAAAGATGCACAAAGGTACTCGCTCCCCACAATTTCTGCACCTTCCTCCACTCTGCCTTTCTTCCTGTCCCCTCTACCAAACCTGCCAAGAAGGAAAGGAAAGGAGATGAGTCACTCAAGCCATCTGCCTGCCTGACTGGGTGACTCTAAGAAGGGTAAATCCAAACCTTCAGCAATATTAGAAGGTCCCCATGAAGAGTAGCAGACCAAACATGGTTGACCATATCTGGGCATTCTCCAGAAGAATCAAAATCTACCCAAGTCTTCTGGATTACTAAAGCCAGGGCTTAGATCCAGAAAGGGTGAGAGTGGATGATAGTACTCAGACAATGACGGTCATAATCATAATCAGCAGCTCAAGGCTTCCCACCTCTGAAGCTGTGCTGCAACGTATCAGGGTCTTCTATGAGCCAGGCACAAGTGTTTTATAAGCATCGCCTCATGTAATCCTCACCACTCCCCTCTAAGATTCACACCATTAGTCTCCCCTTTTGCAGAAGAAGAAACTGAGACTTGGAGAGGTTTAGTTTACTTTCCCAAAGGCTCACCACTAATTAGCAAGCCTCCTAAGCTCATATCTTTCCCACCGTGCCGCAGGTACCCCTGAATCAGACCAGGAGTTGGAGTTCACATTGCTGTTCTTCTGCTCCAGGAAGATGAGCTTACCAATTGCCTGGAGGAGGCCAGGCTGGGAAGGAGAATGTCACCTCTCTCAAAGAACAAGGCAGAGGCTGCTGTCACAGATCTGGGGACCAGGAGGGTGATGCTGAGAGACATTCCCATGGCATTTGGTACATCAGGTCTCTCTCCCAACCTGTGTTTACATATTTTTAAAAATGTTTCTATTAATTTTCTCTTGTGTGTTTTGACCCATTTTAAAGAGTATAGAATTTGGAATTGGAAAAACCTGGATTTAAACCTGGAAGCTCTGCACTATAATGGTGAATGATCTTGGAGAATTTTACTTAAGCCCTGAGCCTCATCTAAAATGAGGATAACTGATCACACCTACCACACAGAGTTGTTTAGAGATTTAAATAAGATCATCCTTTAGAGACGGGCGTTGTAAGGTGCTATGTGTTAACTATTATCTTAAAACTCTTGACCTTCTCATTTTTTGTATTAGCTACTCCCCTGTTGTTTATGCCACCCACCAAGTTTATAAATCAGCCCCTATATCTTCCTTCATCCAAGCTGTGCAAAGAGAGACAGGGGAGGGGAGTGGGGGGGCAGGGAGTGGGGAGACCCACACAGGATCTGGCTGAAGACAGAGTTCTATTGTTCAACACCAGCAGCCTCCCTCAGCCAAGAACTAATCTATTTGTCCTAAACCAGCTTGTGTTTCCCAATCTTCTTGTAAAATAGATCATGAAAGGATCTGTCAAACCCCTTGAAACCCGGGACACGACCCTTATGACCCTCCTCAGATCTGCCAGTCCAGTTTTTTAACAAAGGAAATGTGTTTTCTAGATTCGCTAGAGCACGTTCACCCTTGCCGAACTTGTGCTACCTCCCATGGAGAACCTTTAGAAATGCCCACAAGCCACTCGTTCTAAATTTGTTCTAGAATGTTCTGGGGGAGGTATCCCTCCTCAGTGTGACAGGATTTAGGAGAATCCTGATGGTATGCCAGGTGGCAGGGAGAGCAGGGGCTCAGGATCCAGGCTTTTTTTTTTTTTTTTACACAAGGTAGAGAGGGTGAGCAGCAGGAACCCACACGGCCAGTCTTGCAAGGAGCCCTCAAGCCATCCCTGAGGGGACCCAAATCAAAAATCTGGGGGATAGGGAAGTTGAGAATTAAGGTAGTCAGGCATTAAAGAGCGGCACAGATCACAAGAGTATAAAACCAAGACCGGGAGCACAAGAGGTGGCTAAACATTACCTATTCAAGCTGAAGGGTTAGCAGGAGGATGTTCAGATGAACCCCACAGGTTTCCTACTGGTGTCTGGTACAGTTTATTAGCCCAGCCGCAGGAATGGTGGCCTTTTCCCCAGAAGTCTTTTTTACAAGGCATCCATCCTTGACACAAAAAGAAACTCAAACTTATATACAGTTTCAGGCACTCACTTTCTCCCACTTCTTGACAATTCATCCATTTGTGTGTGTCTAGTCTTCTGGCCCTTTCCCTATCACTCACAGTTTTTCAAAAACTACTGGCAGATCGTCTTCCATCACAGCTGCCAGTTCTTCCAATACAGTTGAGGCAGGGCAAAGAACATGGCTTTGGTTGCCAACAGACCTGGGTGGATGTCCCTGCTAGGCCATTTACTTAGTAAGACATTAAGCAACTACCCAATCTGAGCCTAAATGTTGTCGTTGAAAAATAAGGAAAACAACAATCCTATCAAATAGGGTTGTTGTGAGGTTTCAATGAGAAATGTGTGTAAACCATGTGGCACACTGCCTGCACACCATACATGTCCCACATGTTCCTACGGTCTCGTCATTATTCCCCACTGTGCCCTCCTCCGGGATCAATATTCTTTGTCAGGTGACTTTGCAGTTCTCCTCACTAGAGACAGCATGGACCTCCCATCCCATTGGTGTTGGGCTTGGCTGGCATGTGACTTGCTCCAGCCAGTGGAACATGGGCAGAAGGAACAATGTGTCCCTTATAAGCCTAACTTTATGCATTATGTATTTCCACTCATCCCATTTGTGCTTCTGCCATTGCCAAGGGAAGGACATGCCCTGGGAGGCCCGCTGGTACCAGCGTAATGAAAGACTCATGGAGCAGACCCGGACCCAACCCACAGCTTGGAGCCACGCCCAGCAGCGCTCATCCTAGACCAGCCAAACCCCAGCCAGCCCACAAACATGTGAACAAGAAATAAGTGCTTATTGTCACCCACCGGTTTCAGAATGGTTTTGTTCAGTAGCATTATTGGGGAAATAATTTACACTCACCTTGTCCAGAGCTTGGAGATTTAAGCTTATTTAAAGCTGTTAAAGGGCTCATTTCTCTTTTACTCCAGCCTTGATGTAATGGAAAGAGCATGAGTTTTGGAACTAGAGAGACTTAACTCATATCTAGCCTCCACATCTTACTGGCTGAGTAGCTGAGGGAAAGTCACTTAACTTCTCTGAGCTTTGGTGCTTCATCTGTAAAATGGGAGTGAGACTACCAGCCCCTATTGGCGTGAGAGCAAACAGAAGCGAATAGAGTTTGCGTGCCTCCCAGGAAGAGAGAGCTTGAGGCATTTAGCTCTCTCTCAGACTTCGGTTCATTCATTCCCATTCACGTGGTACCTGTCGTGTGCCAGACACCATCCTAGGCCCTGGGAATCTGGTGGCCAATAAGGCAAATGAAGTCCACCACTCTCATGGAGCTTACATTCCAGAAAAGGTCAAAGTAGATAATGAAAAATAGAATAATAAATAAACTAGATAATTCCAAACAATGATAAAGGCTATGAAATAAATACAAAAGGGGGACGTGATAGAGAGTGACAGAGTGGGGGCCAGTGGTCAGGGCGAGCCTCGGTGGAGCACTGACACCTTCTGCTTTTCAAACAGCAGAAATGTTCCTCTCCAGTCCTTCTTGCTCCGCTCTTACCCAGAGAAGCTCTTTCTGGCTTCAACACTTTAACAAGTTACATTTTTTTCTTTTCTTAACCACCTGCCACTCTTGGCATAGATCCAAGCAACTCGTCTAAATTCCTGCTTGATCTGGTCTTCCTCCTTCCTCCTTCTGTGCGTGTCTGGATTCTGTAAGTTACCTTGGGCAGCCACACCACCTCCTTTTCTTCATCACTGGGACCATTTTTAGTTTCATACATCATTCTATTTTTGAAGGCTCTCACCTTGTCATGCCATCTTCCCTTAAAGAACCTTGCATCAATTTCACCTCCGGACATTTTGAAATCTGCTTTGTGTCCTATGATATTTGACTATCCCCGTCTGGGGTCTTAAGAACTTCAAGTTAAATGAACCTCACCTGAATTGTCCTGGCCCATGTCAACCTCAGCCTTCTTTGTGGCCAGAGGAGAGCTCCCACGTGCAGCTTCCCTCACTCCTGATAGATGAAGTCGTTGGGAACACATACCAATAACTTACTAGATGCTTTCTCTGCCTTTAGCAGCATGAATTTCCAGCAGTTATCTAGACTAGACTGGTGATTCACAAAATATATTAGCCATTTAAACAAACTGGCTGACTTGTCAAAAATACTGATTCTGATTCAGGAGATCCAGTGCCGTAGGTTCGCGAGGGCCCAGGATTCTGCATTTCAAACAAGCTTCCAGGGCTGCTGGTGCTGCTGATCAGCAAAGCATATTTGAACAGATGCTTTCACCCCTCCGTCGTGACTGCTGCATACCTTGAGGCTGGATTTGTAACTGGTGTGAAGAGAACATCGTCTCTCTACCTCTAGGTACCTCTACCTAGAAGGTCATCTGTGGCACAAGCCCGCAGCAGAATTTCTTCCCCTTTATATTCTGCCTCAATTTCAGGGCCTCACTCCCCAATTTCCTCCTTTCTGTATATTGTTCTCTACAATCATGTTGATTTTCCCAATTTCACCTGGACATTTTGTTCCAGCATATTAATCCAGGGCACAGAATACCAAATCTTGTTTTTGAACCCCAACATGACAGCTGACAAGGAAAGGGGTATACCCTACTAGGACAGAGAAAAACAGGACAGAAGATCTGCCACCATGGTTCAGAGAACATAAGATGACATCTGAAACTTAATGGAGAAAAAATGTACAGAGAAAATCCTAAAACTACATTCAAGGGAAAGTCATTTATTTAAGCAACCAGAAGAATAACAGTGAGAAAATACCCAGTAATTTTTAAGGATTAAAAAAAGAGGGGGAAGAAAGATTGTGAAAAATACTCATTCAATTATTCATTCATCCATTCAGTTCAACTAACACTTGAGCATCTATCCTGTGCCGGGCTCGTCTAGATGCTGGGTATGTGTGTTGAAAACAACAGAATTCATCCCTTTCCAGTGGAGCTGACGTCCTGCACAGAAAGACGCTAGATAAGGCAGCAGACAAATAGATCCCTAAATGCAGTGATTGGCTCTGAAGGAAACAAGGTGTAGTGACAGAATGAAGGGGCAGGGACCCACTGTACATAGAGTGGTGAGAGGCCCCTCTGGGCAGATGATGTTCAAGCTGAGTCCAAAGAGGAGAAGTAGCAAGACCTGTGAAAATCCAGAAAGGTAGTGGGGGGAAGAAAGACCACTTCAAGGAGAAGGAACAGTATCTGTAACGGCCCTGAGGTGGGAAGGAATCTAGTGGGTTTGAGAAACTGAAGTGAGTCTGTCTGGCTGGAGCCTAGTGTAGTGGGTGGCAGGAGAGGAAGTTGGAAGGGTGGCTTATTATCTGGGACATTTACCCCAATGGACCAACCATGGCTATTACACAAAAGCAGCTTGAGATCTTAATGCAAGAGGATAAATCTATAATCTGGCGGGATGGAAATTGTTTAAACAAAATTCCAGAATGCCTACTTGTTCCGGGGTTGGTATATGGAAATAAACCACAGATTAAACAAAAGAAAAGGATCTGATGGAACGGAATGGGGAAGACCATCAATCACTGTTCAGAAAGCTGTTTATTTGCTTGGATAGATATGAACCCAAGAAAGGAATTTGGTAGAGAGTGCCTGGGTGGGGAGTGGCCAGCATCAGTGCCATCCTGCAATGGGCTGGCCGGGGATCATGGAAGCAAGAGGGAGATAAACATACTGCACGTGCGTGTGTGTGTGTGTGTGAGAGAGAGAGAGAGAGGCAGGGGCAGTGAAGGGGAGACCAAAGGCAGTACAAAATAAAACAAAAGCCCCAAAGAAAAAGCAGGTGGACTGGAGAAAGGAAAATAGCAACATTCTCACACCCACTCCATGACCAACCATGAGATCCTTGGTAATACAGGCGAATGAGGGCACAGGTGCAAGGACAGCTATCACAGGAAGGTAGCAAAATGCATGTGCGGGGAAATCATGTAGCTCTCTGGGCAGAAAGCATCCCCAGGACGTCACCCAGCAAACTCAGCAGCTGCTAAATCATCCGTTAGGTTTAAGGCAATCAAATCCAGTGTGGCCTGGACAAGACTCTACATTTTAAGTCCCCTCAAAGCCCGAAGTCAGTACAGAGCTCTCTGAACTCCGCAGGGTCAGACGGTCCACCTAGGGCAGCTCCTGGCACTACCTTGCCAGGGGGCCAGTTCCCTCCTCTTTGGAGCTTCCCCAGGAGAGAAGAGAGAAGACACAGCTCAGTCCTCCCTTTGCAGGGCTTCTTAGAGACTCTTGGAGGGGCTGAAGAAAGCTGGAGACTTGGTCACATGTGGCCTTAACTCCTCCACGCACATCCCCTGCCTCGGCATGCAGCACACTGAGTTGACCAACCATTTATGGACTCGATAAGACATTGAGTCAGGCCCTTTAAGAAGGAGTCTTAGTATACCATCTGACAAGTTTTAATTATAATTATTTATCAACAATATGAACCAAAATCTCAAAAACCAAGCCCTTGAGAACCTCACTCATCCAAACTTTTTCGTTTTTGCTACATCTTTCTAGGACTTGTTCACATGCAAAAGTGGCCTCACTTGTTGCAACCATCACACAGGCACCCTTTCGTCCCTTCTTAATTGTCATTGTGGCACACATTGGTACACAGATGCAGCTCCTCCCAGGTTTCCACGGTCTCCACAATTACCGTTTTGAAGGGTTCCCCACATTTTTCAAGAAAAAATAGTTCTCTTCTCCTTTACAGGTTTTGAGGCTAAGTTTTGGAGTCAGACAGGCCTGGAGTCAAACCTTCACTTTGCCATTTACTATCTGGGCAGCTTTGGTTGAACTGGCCTCTCGAAGTGTCAGACCTCTTGTCTATTAAAAAAGGACAGGGACCCTTATCTCCTAGAGTGGCTGTGAGAATTAAATTGCGATCTTGAACATAAACTAAACATGGAGACTGGTTCATAGTAAGGGTTTGGTAAATGGGAGCTGTTTTGTAAATAGCATCATTTTCATTATTCTCTTTTGGAAATTTCAAATGGGTCACAGTGATGAGGATTATTTGGGGCTGGTTACTTTTGAAAACTGCAGACAGGGAAGGTGGCTCTGAGGAGTGGAATTTGCTTGCCCTTTGATAGAGACATTTGCATTTGTGAAGGAAGTCTCCATCTGTGGGGGGTGTCTCCCTCTCTGCACCAGGAGGAAGAGGGGATGACCTTATCTCTAGAAACTCTTAATGGGGAAGGCAAGGACTTAAGTCTTGTTTATTGTGCTCGTCTGGTAACCTCATGAAGCTGACTCCCCCCACCACCAACATCCTCCTTTGTCTTTAGCTGAAGATAATATTTAAGGTGGTGGCTTCTGCCATTTACTTAATCTGGTTTGATTCCTATCTAAAGTTATAGGACCACCCAATAACCAGACCCCACCGGCACTGATACCATTTTAACAACTCTTTTTACATATTCTTTCCTTTGTCTTCTAAAGGGAACTCACATACCTATGCCTTAAATTTAGCCCTACCCTCAACCCATGTTTGCAGCAGCAGCTCCTCCTGCCCGTGGGTCCTGTCCCCATGCAGCAGCTCTGACTGCCCATGGGTCCTGTCCCCATGCTATTCCACACTATTCTCTAAATAAAAGAGCACTACTTCCAGACTTGAGAGTCCAAGAAATCTTTCTTTTGACTCTTTCGGCTTGCCGACCCCACATCAACAGCACAGCACAGAGGCACTCTGAGGAGTGTAAGTTTCTAATAAGTTCTCAGCAACAGAGAAGACCAGCTATTCCCTTCATCCGGGAGAAGAGCCAGAGGGCTTGGGGGCGGGGAGATGTTTCTCCGAATCAGGCGAAACAGTGCCCAGGTCCTCACTTCTGCTCCCTACCCCATTTCTCTGCACCTCATTTCCCTCCCAAACAGGGATTTACCTGCTCTAATCCCATTGCTTTCCTTCGGTCCATATATCACCACCTTTTGTAAAACCACTTAACACTCTGGGGACACCAAAGCATTAACAGTTCCCTGAAGCAAAAACCTTTACCAGAGCTCGCCTGGCCAGCCTAAAAGAGCCGATGCAGCTCCACAGAGCAGGTCCTTCACAGACAGAAAGCACCACCGTCTCCCTCTCCCCCACCGTGTTGCCTGCTTACTGATATTCTCTTCCTAAAGGCCACTGATGCAGATCCACCCTTAAGCCAAATTTAAGGATGAATGTTCTTCATAAAGTACCCAAAGGTATTTGATGCCTAACTTAAAGAGAGCAAGCTGGATATGTGTATAAACTAGTCAATATGACAGCTAGTATTTCTGTAGGGAGGAAAAAGTGAGTCAGTAGAATACTCTTCAGCAAATCAATTATTAAGCACTCATTCATCTGACCACTTTTCATTGAACATCTATTATGTGTTAGATGCTGAGGAGGATACAAACACTAATCAGGCATAGAAGCCACTTCCAGATGCTGACAGCCTAGTAGGAGAGCCAACATAAGTATCAGATCTAGCTAGCTAGCTAGATAGACAGATAGATGTATATATATACACACACACAAGGAATAGGCGATAATGCCAGAGGAAATGTTCAGAGAAACTATTGTGGGAGTTCAAATGAGGGCTCCGTCGACCCTAGCTACAGCCTGCCCTGATCATCCTATTTAATATCACAACCTGCCCCAACCCCCACACTCCCAATCTCCCTTTCCTGCTTCCAGTGGCACTTATCACCTTGTAGAATACTATATAATCCATTTATCGATCCTAGTTGTCATTTGTCTATCACTCCCACTAGAAGGTAGTCTCTCTCCGCAAGGGCCCAGAGTTTTTGTCTGCTTTGATGTATCCCAAGTACCTGAAATAGACCTTGGCACATAGTAGGGACTCAGTAAACTTCCCTAAATGCAAGGCAGGCAGGACAGGTGTGAGAGATAGCCATCCCTCCATCCATTCACTTAGTAAGCATCTACTGAGCATCTTCTCCATGCCAAGCATTACTGGAGGCCCTGGAGATGTAAAGAAAAGAAACTTTCCATTCCCTCCAGGGGCTGGCAAGCTTGACAGAGGACGAGAGCTTCCTGCTTAGATAAACAGTGTGAGCAGAGGTTGCAGAGGCAGAAGCACGGGGCCACGTTCTAGAGAAGGGCAAAGCCGGGTGTGATGGGGACCTCCTGGGAAGAAGGCTGGAGAAGCACTGTGGGCACCAAAGGCGGAAGGCACAGAACCCCTGGCCAAGCGGTCTCTGCTTGCAGCTGAACCCTCACAGCCCTCAAGGAGATAAGCTTCATTTTGAAATAACTCCCTTAGATACAGACGTAAGACTCCATCAAAGCCGATAACTCAGACTTAATCCGAGAGGTAGAAAGTCAGATAGTAGGAATGCACAGGAGCTCTCTTCCTTACATCCCATACTTTTTTTATGCTTCACATTTTGCCTCTTTTCAAGTCACAGAGGAATGGGCTCACACGCAGACACATAGAGAACACACTCCAACTGTTTCCCACTTTGCATAGATTATTCCAGCCAAGAGAGGAGAGGGCTGTACCACACCTGCCTTGCTCTTTGATTGTCGGGTCACTTTGAGAAGAAGGATTGCTTGTCCGAGCAGCACGTTCCTGGAGAGACCAGGCGTGGGAGGCAGCTGCAGGACACCCACACGACTCCCTCTGGCTCGGGCCTGAGCATACCCAGCAGTCAAGGCCACTTGCTGGACCCTCTGAGGGCAGATCTCAGAGCCAGGCACTGGGAAAGTCACAAAAGTACTAGAAGAGAGAGTCTGCAAGAGCTCACATCTGACCCCAAGGAGGGAGAGAGGAGATGCTGTAAAAATAAATGCTTATAGGCATAATTAGATTGGACGGCTGTTCTGAGCTCTGGAAAAAATAGCATATAAAAATAATTCTGTTATAAACTGCTGCTTTCCTATATATAGCAAATACAAATAATCATCCACTTCCCCAGCTCATCTGTTTTGTGAGTTCCTGTTTTTAAATGCTGGTTTTTCTTAAAAGCTCACCTCACAAGCAGAAGTTCTAGTGGCCGCCACAGAGGAATGTGCAGCCATCAAGGTGACCTGGAGGTCTCTGCGGGGGGTGGGGGGGGGTGAGGTGGGGGAGGGGCTATTGCGGAAACTGGGTGATTCATCCTGGGAAATCAGGCCACTTGGGCAAAATCAGAAGCACACATTCCAGGAGCCCCAGCCCTGTGGCTGAGTGGTTAAGTTCTGACAAATAAAAATGGCAAACAATAAGATATATTGGAGAATATGAGGAAGCCATTTGGTATAAACCTAATTCGGCCTGACCTTGTCTTTCCAAAAGGGCCTGACCAAGGCCTTTGAGCATGCATTGTATGTCTGCTTTAGATATTCCCTATGGCAAGAACAAAGGCCCTTGAAATAAAGGTGCAAATTCCCCCCCCCCCCCCAACGTTGGCATTTCTTTAAGGGTTAAGCATCTTTCCTTAGGCTAGAAACTGCTGCACTCACCTGTGACCACCCAGCTCAAGACGATAGACTTGCCTCCTGCTACACCCTCCGAGATAGCAGACCCACTACCTGCGGTCTCCATCCAGCGCTGTGCTGACAGGGCAATCTTGTGACTATTGTGGGAGGGACATTTCAATCATATGTGAAACAGCCTGTTTGGGGGTATATAACCACTCTGTATACCTCACTTCTTTGGTGCCCTTTCTTCCTTTGGGAAGAAAGGCTCTGGGCCATGGTCCTCAGATTTCAGCTCAGAATAAACTCACCCAAATTTTCATTTATAGATTGGTTATGGATTATTTTCGTCGACAGTTCGCACCCAGCTTCGGCTACTGACGGTTCACTGGTTTGGATCCTGGGCGCAGACCTACACACTACTTATCAAGCCATGCTGTGGCAGCGTCCCACATAGAGGAAGTAAAGTGAATTACAACTAGGCTATACAACTATGTGCTGGGGCTTTGGGGAGAAAAAGAAAAAAAAGAGGAAGATTGGCAACAGATGTTAGTTCAGGGCCAAGCTTTAAAAAAAGCAGCACAGATTCCAGTTTGTTGCTGCTGCTGGGCATCCAGGCCTGTTCTCTGGCAGGCTGGCGGGTTCTGCAGCAGAGTGGACCCCAAAGCACTCTCTGAACCTCCCTGCTCCCCACCCTTTGCACCTGCCCTGGAGTTCCTTAACAACCTCACTATAAAATGCCTGGGATCGGTGAGGGGGGAGAAGTCAGCTACAGTACGTGGATATAAAGGCATATACAAATCTCTGGGTACTTATATGGTTCCAGGTCTGATGTGCTGTTGAAGGTGTCTTTCCCTGTGAGTACAAGTGTGAATGAAAAATCCCAGTCTCTCTTCCTCTAAGCAGCTCAGTGAAGAAAATGAGCATTCCAGACATCGGCACTGAAAAAGTTAGACCCCTACCAGGAGGAGCTGGAGACGCTCTGAGTAGCTCACTGCTGGGCATGCACGGAGGGAGGGGTCAGGCCCACAGGAGGGATCACTCTCCAACTTGCTAAGACACTTCCAAGCTGAGTCTTGTCAGGAAATGCTACCTGGTGTTAAGCCTTGTAATTCTACCCAAGAAGCCTCATTTCCCATTTTTTTTTAATTGTTTCCTCCCTCTGTCCATGGGAGCAATTTAAGTCACTCTGCTGCCCCACTAACAGCCTGTAGGATGACAATACACCAGAAAAGAGGAGGCCTTCCAGAAATAGGAAACCACTGTGAAAAATACTTGCTTAGAGTTTGACTAAGCCTTGGGAAGCAGAAACACTCCCTGATAATTTAATTGTTGGGAATGTAAGGGGATCTGAAATAGCAGTGGAATATATTTTTGGTGGTCTTCTGGCAGCTCCAGACAGGCAGTGTGGATCCTCTCATTCCCTTAGCAAGTATGCACTGAATCCTGTACTGAACCCATATTAGGCATTGACAATAGGTAATAGCTGATATTTAACAGACACTTACAGGCTGGGTACTGGGCTAGTACTTACTTGGGATATGTTATCTGATTTAATCCTCCCCAGCATCTATGACCGTCTTGCCATTATGACTCCCAATTTATGATCAAGATAATGGAGGTGCTGAGAGGGTAAGTAAACTTTTCCCAAAATCACAGAGCTGAATCATGGAAATGCCAGGACTGAACCCAGATCAGGCTCCAGCCTTAACTGCTACACTCCACTGCCCCCAAGAGAGATGTGCAGGGAAGATTGTGCAACCTGCCCCATAAGTCTGTTCCAGGCTTTGCCTTCAGAAAGTCCCTTATTGGGATCTTGAATTTCTCCTACTTCCGTTACAGTCCATTTTCTCTTGCTCAGCTTCAAGGGGAACTGGAGAATCGGGTGTGGCAGCTTCTGAGAAGTGTCAGGGGAAGGGGCAGGGACTGTCATAGAGCAGACATTGAAGGGAGAGATGCATTCATTACACCTGAACAGAAACGCCTCCAGCAGAGGCCACTTGCAGCCCTTGGGAGCCCTGTCTACATCCTGGTTGAAGCCCCGACTCCTCCCCACCCTCAGAGGGCAAAGGTTCATTTGCCTGCTGAGAAGTCCGAGTTCTGCCTCTGATGCAATACCACTGGCATTTTGTCAAGCTGGCAGCCCTCGTGGAAAAGGGCAGACAGTGCTTTTGTATCCATTCTGAGAAGAGACGTTTAAATAAATAGTGTTTTCCATGCCTTAGAACCCCCACAAACCTGGGGGCTCAGTTCTATTCATCACTGGTTAACACCACGACATTAAGCAGCCCTCTGGCTCAAGAGAACATGCCCCAAACTGGAAACTCGAGGATGCCCCAAGGGCTTGTTCTAACACAAATTGGTTTGTTTTGTAGCACCCGTCCATTGGTTCTGCGGGTCTGGGAGGAGGCCTAGAATGTGCATTTAGAACAAGGTCCTACGGGATGCTGATACAGCTGGGCCTGGACCACAGAGCCTCCCGAGATTGTTTGTAGAATTCTTGGGGCTCTGTTAGCACCAGCAACACCACTCCTATAAATCACAGCTCAAAACACCATTCCAGCACAATGTGATATTTAAAATCCCATAAGCACAAATATGTGTGTGAGGTAAGAGGCAGAGTGAAGAAATTAGGACAGGTCCAGCCCAGGCTGAATGGCAATTTAAGAATAAACCTCTTAAGGATGGAGGGGGTGGGGGATTGAAGAAAGAGGCAGCAGAAAGGACTTTTGGAGAAAGCCTTGTTTATAGTCAAGCTTTCTGCCTCATTCCTAAGAGTACCAAAATTGGTCTGGGCAAAGCCAGCACTGCCCTGCCCAGCCCTGCCCAGACCTGCCCAAGGTGTTCTCTCCTCCCTCAGGAGAGTACATTTACCTCCCAGCCACAGTACACTGGCTGCATTTGCATTCTCTTCCCTGGGGAAGACAGGGACGTCTGCCCACCTTGCCCTACCAGCTTGCTAACACATCCTCAAGGTCCCGTTCGACCCTAGGATTTCAACATAAATAACTGAAAGGAAGGGATCCTGACCCTCATCTGCAATCACCTACATTTCTAGAAAACGTGGAGATCAGATCTGGAGCTAGAAAAGAGATTAGGGACCTGACGCAGTCCACCCCCCACCGAGGGACTCAACCTTCTGTTGCCTTATCCAAACAACGTCACCCCTGTCCTTCCCTCTGAAGGGAAAGCCGTTTCTCCTTGGCCTCTTGGTGAATTCCTAGTCTTTCTTCAAACCTCATCTCTGGCATTTCGTCTCAGGGAGGCAATCCCTCAGGACCCCAGGGAGAGATCATCGTTAGCTCCATTATGCTTCTGCTGTACCGCATGCCTGCTTCCATATGGTTTACGAATATGAGTGACAGGACCCAAAGTATTAATCTCTAAGTATCCCCAGCCTGTCTTCTCCCTCCTCATCAACTAGAAGGGCTCTTCCCGCTTGGTTTCCACCACTCTCTGGGGATAGAGGCCTCCCTTGGTAGACTTCTTCCTTTCTCTTCTGTGATATAGAACCAGAGGCTGGGGAGAGAAAACTGAGAGACAGAAAGAACGAAGGACGTTTAGAAGATAGGAAAGGAATGTGGACTAGGGCCAGACAGATATTTTCTCTAGAATAGAAAAGGAAAAATTGCAAAGGTTGGGGCAATTTTCTGGAGGGTTTTGAGGAAAGAGTGCCAGGGCAGGCTCCTGACGTGAGGAAGTGGGTAGAAGAGGGAAGGAGATGGTCATAAGGGTAGCTCTGGACTGTCTACATGGATTCTATGTACACAGTTTGAAAATACAAGTAAAGGACTTAAGTTACTCTGAAATATCTTTTGGTCACGGCACCCTCTTCTTTGATGTGGCTCCACGACTGGACCACATGGGTTATGCTTTCGCTGGGTTACATCCTTGCACTTCTCCAACGTTTCGCTTTGCTCTTCCCAGCAGCTGGCACAGAGCCTGGCACATGAGAGATGCTCCAAAAGGTGGGCTTTTTTTCTCCCTTCTTTTCTCTGTCAACCCTGAGCAGCCCATCAGGCTGAAATGATGGCAGAATGGAGCAGGGGCTGACAGGACAACTCGGGGGAGGGAGGCAAATAAAACATCCCATGAAGTCTCCTGGGACTGTGTACCAGCCGCACAGTGCTGATCTTGGCTGGGAGCCCACCATTTACCAGCCCCCTCCGGGCCTCCGGGGTATGGCTAATTAAAGACATGGTTACTCATTTCATTCCCAAGTCGCTATTTAAGGAAGTAGAATCATGCCGTTCCTATAAGGCCTCTGACCCTACACCAGAGGCAAACAATGCTAGGGCTTGTCCAAGCGGCTGTAAGTACAGAGCCATTCAAAGAGCCTGGGAGGGGCCAGGAGAGGGAGGTGACTGCAGGCCCCACAGCTGGGCCAGCTGCTGGATGGCCCGTCCTTCAAGGCCCTCTTTCTCCCTCCCCGCAAAGGGCCAGGATCTAGTGACAACCCCTCCCTGAGCCCCCTGCCAGGGCAACTCCTGTGTTTTGTGGGCACACTCAGAGTCACATAGCTGACTCAGAGAAAAACATGCACAATCTCCTTTTGGATTTCAAGCAGCAGCGACTTGGAGCATTTGGGATTTTTCAGTTATTTTTTAAGAAGTAAAGAAAATATTACTTTTAATGAACAAACTCTTACTGAGATCTGCTCTGCAGCAGGCCTGGTGAATAAAAAAATTAAAAAGTGAATAAAAAATAATTCCTGCTCTCAAAGAGTATCCAGTCTTGTAGATGAAACCAATGCATGAACAAGTAAATTGCACTAACGCAGACTAAGTGTAAAGGTAGCGTTATGTACTATGCACAGTACAGAGAAGGTAGTGATAACCTCCATTTGGTTGGGGAAGAAAAGTGGTGTGCCAGAGCGTTAGAGATCTGAGGTGGGTTTTGAGGCGCAAGTAGGAGTTCATCAGGTAACCTAATAAGGGAAGGAGATGCCTAGAAGGGACAAAACATATTCAAAGTCATTTAGATCATGAGGAAATAGGTTGAACCCACTACTTTCAGTAGGTCTCAAACTTTTCTAACAAAGAACTCACAACAGCAAATTAGAGAGAAGGTAGGGCTGGTCTGAAGCATTCAGTCAAGCATGGAATTTCCTAACGTAGGTATTTCCATTTTCTAAAAGTATGATTATGGTTTATAACAGTCTCATGTGTTTTGACGTTAAAATGTTTTTAATTTCTAGTCAGTAAGAATATTTGACTTTCCAAATATACATTGTCAAATAAAATTCACCCTCCATGGAGGAAGAAGCTCCATGTTGACGTCTTGGCTTCAGAGAAAGGCAGTTGGTACCCAGCTTGAGAACTAGAAAGTCTTTCAAAGACGATTGCAGACTAGAGCTGCCTCTCCGAATGTATGAGGGGTTTTTCACATTCGTATTTAGGCCTGTTGACTGAGGTTGACCACAGTCACAGTATTTTCCAAACACTCTTCTTGAAGTTTAAAGTTTGTCCTCGTTCCCATTAGCCCTTACTGTCTGCCATGTTGGTGGATTTGAAGAAGATACCACCAGTGGGGCCACTGAGAGGCAGTCAGGCAGTGCTAGAGTGGACAACGCGGAATCTCTCCCACAAAACCAGCATTAGAAGGAATTCCAAGCTGAGTATGCAACTGAGGGCCAATCAGATGCAGGTACCACTGGAGGCTTACAAAAGCCACTTCAGGCAAAAGGTAATGATTCCCCGATCTCCATGCCAGGTTACGCTCCAGACCGATGAAGTCAGAAACTCTGGGAATGGCATCCAGGCATAAGAATTTATTAAACCTCTCAGGTGATTCCAATGTGTGGCCAAGTTTGCAAATCAGTGGGCTGGATCCCCACTGTTCTCAACCTTGGCTGCACATTAGAATCCCCTGGGGAGGTTTTTACACGTAAGGTGTATACATATAAACATATTCATGGTGGGGGAGCCCGGCTCTCAGCCCAGTAGGTCAGTATCCAGGGCTAAGGCTTGTGCCTCTATATGCCTTTAGACCTGAGAAGGGATCCAGTCTACCCTGACCCTGTACTTTGGGGCAACTTCCTGGAACTTTTCCAAGCCCCATGTGGGTGCTTGGACCCACAGGAGCTGTCAGGGTCATCCCTTGGGGTGCTCTCAGAGCTCAGTTACTCCTGCCTTTGAGGTCACCAGGACACCTGTGGCAGGTGTGGTTCCAGGAGGGCAACCTAGGTCACTGCTGTGCCTGGAGCAGTTTCTTGCACCCAAGATCAGGCCACCAGTGGTGCTACCACTGATTTGGGGGGACTACTCACATCGAACACATGGGCATGCTTGGGGCTCTGGGCTACCCACCATCCACTGCGACCTGGCTGGAGTTGCACACAGGCTCTGCGTGGTTCTTGCCCCTCTGCATTCGGACAATCCAGGTCCAAGGAACTGAGGGTGATGGGCAGCAACCGTGGCCCTGTGCACCCCCACAGCAAACAACCGGGATGGCCACCACCCCCACCACAGGCTCCGCAGTCTTCCCAGGTGGCTCTCCAGGCTTTTCTTCCACGGTGCCAACGGCCCCTGCTGGTCAATGTCGTCTCTTGTCTCCCACTGATGTTATGACTTCATGATGTCTCTGTCATCTTAGGCTGTGCCTGAGGAGGGTCCCCACTTTTTGCGGGGATGGGACCGCTCTTCTCAATCCCCCCACAGGCCACTACACCCCAGGCTGGTGGCCATGTGCGGCAGGCAGGGGTGACATCCCTGTTGAAAGAGATCACATTCTAGGAAGGCAATGATTACCACCTGAAGAGTTCCTAACACCGGGGAAGATAATTCTACATTCTAGACAGTTCTACATTGCTAGACAATTTCAAACAGTAAATTTAAGGTCACCAAAAAAGAATTATCCTTCACAATTTCTTGCATACTGGGGAACACTTGCACTTCATGGGCAAGGGAAGCACAGTCCAAACGCTTGAGAGGGTCATAGGGAGCCAATCCTCACTGGAGCATAAAGAGGAGGCAATTTACCAGTAACAAGGTAACAGCCCTTAAATTAATGGTATTACAGGGAAAGGCAGAAGCTCTACTCTGTTTCAACACAGATGGCTCTGAGGAGCCCTGGCATTGTAATAATGTTGCTCCCTTCCTTCAGTGGGAGATGTGGAATTCACCAGGAATGGTGCGTTGGACCAGAAAGAACAAGGAGAGAGGGTGTGGGGATGGACCCTACAGAGAATCTTCGTTTGTATTAACTGAACAATAAAGACATAAGTAGCTCTTCTGTGCCAATTATTCTAATGTTTATTCAATAAATCACTATACCTCATATGGGCCCACGAATTTTATAATATGTTTTGTAATCAACTTGTTTTTACAGGCAGGAACCCCACCAAACAATATTTGCCCAGGCTCCACACATGCTAGGGCAATCCTGTTGGGCATCCCATTTGGTTGTTTTCTGTCCCAAAGCTCCCCAGGGGATTCCAGTTTTGTACCCAGGGCCGAGAGTCCCTGCACCAGAAGCAAGCAGGCGGATGTCTACACCTCTGGTTTCAGCCCCCAGTGGAGAAGTGCCTCAGGTGGAGTTGGATTATGTACCCCCAGAATTTGTTGAAGTTCCAGACTCCATTACTTCAGAGTGTGGCCTTATTTGGAAATAGGGTCATTGCAGATGTAATTAGTTATGTTAAAATGTGGTCATCCTGGAGTAGGGTGTGTCCCTACCCCATCTGACTGGTGCCCTTATAAAAAGGGGAGATTTGACACCATCACACACACACACACAAGGAGAGCGCCACGTGAACATGAAGGCAGAGATCAGGGTGATGCGTCTACAAGCCAAGGAACGCCAAAGATTGAGAGCAAACCACCAGAAGCGAGGGGAGAGGTCTGGACCTGATGCTTCCCTCACCACCCACTGAAGGAACCAACCCTGCCGACACCTTGATCTTAAACTTCTAGCCTCCAAAACTGTGAGACAATAAATTTCTGTTGTTTATGGGACCCAGTTTGTGGCACTTTGTTATGGCAGCCTAGGAAATGAATGTAGGGAGATTGCTCAAAGGAACCAAATGGAAGTTCAACACACAAAGGTTCAAAATGGACTAAAAACCAAAACAGAATCTCTCCAGGTAGTGAAAGAGTTGGAAAGCATCGGAAACTCAGAAGACTGGGGTTTCTTAAATGCACTTAACGCTGCCGCAGGGAGCATCGTAAATCTCCTCAGTGAATGTGCCCAATCTGCTGATAGCGAGTGAGAAAATAGCGGGCTTGCTTTGTGTAAGGTCCTACACTCCCTTCACTCCTTTGCTCATTTCAACCTGTCAGGCCAAGGAGAGATAATTGCATTAAATCACCTGGCAACTTAAATGCTCTCATTTTTAGCATCAAAGGAGACTTCCTCTTTAACCAATTAAAAACCTAAGGTCTCCTTGGCAAGTAGGAAAGCCTTAGAACTAGAATTTGGCCAGGTGTTGGATTTGACAGCAGAGCTTCTGGGTCCCAAAGGAAGCTTCTGGCGGGGCTTAATCAGGCCCCCCGGCAAAGGAACCCACAGGTGCCCCAGGACAATAGTGGCCTGCACATCTCCCACGAGATACTAAGCTCCTGGAGAGAGAGCATTCACCATGGGCCCTATTTTCACAACTCTTCCATTGAATTCTCTACCTAACCCCTTCTTGGGCACAGAGATTGTCCTTCCTCACCCGATTCCTGTACAGGGGCGAGGATTAAAGAGAGAGCTCACAGACTCTTCGAGATGCAGTGAGAGGGCAGGAAATAAGCATCTTAACAAGGCATTTGCGGCAGTTTTCGGGGTCATGCAAGTCAGATAAAAAGATGAGAAATGGACATTTAATTAGGGTCAGTGAAAGGAGAAAGGGTGTGGCACCTAGAAATGAATTTTTCTTTTTGAAGCTGTAAACAGAACCTCAGAGTCCTTTGGCTCATTTGCCCTGTGGAAGCAGTTTTCTAACTGAAGAGCTTGCGACTCACCCATCTTCCTGTAGAAGACATAAGCAGATCTAGGGAGCTTTAGATAAGGCCCTTTAAAAATAAATGCAAAAGAAGGAAATTAATATCTTCCATCCTGGCAGCTCTTCTTGGGTCCCCTCCTACTCTGGGAGTTTTCAGTGCGTAGATTTGGAGGAAAAAAATATTCAAACATGAAACTGATTGTTCAATCCCACGTCAGTTTCATTTTCCAGCTTTCTGGCAGATTGCCTGCTGAGCCAACCGCATGTCCTCCAGTTCTCTAGAAATGCCCTTGTTCAAAAGGTCGCAAACACCTGGTACCATTCTAAGTTGAGCCCGAGTTCCTCTACCGGCTGCAGGGATCCTGCTGCTGAGAGGAAGTTTGGCCTCATGGAAAGAGCTTCTATGCTCAAGTCCCAGATTTGAATCTCAGGTCCTTCTCTTGTGCAGGTTATTTGACTCTGTAGGTTGGTTTCCTCCTCCAAGAACAGAGATGAAATGAGTGATGGGGGGGGGTTCACAATCTCCTTGTGAGAATGCAATGGAAGAATAATAATAAATAAAGCTCCTGCTACACAGTATCAGGAGAGTAATAAATAAGGCTCCTGATATACTCCTGAGAACAAACAAAGCTCCTCATGCACTGTAGTAGGAGCCCAAGAAAAGGGGCTCCACTCCGCCCTGTCTGACCTGCAGCTCAGCTGAGGTTATGATCCTTCCTCCCAGTCCATAAGAAAAAGGAGAGGGGAGGGACCAGTGTTCTCTATGCCCCCTGCCTGATCCCGTTGGAGGCGGCTCAGCATAGGTTCCTGTGCTGTGCCTTCCGAGGAGGAGCTAGTGCTGATAGAGGATAAGGAGAGCAGAAGGCTGGCCCTTTTTCATTTCAAGGAATCAAATAAAGGAGAATCTATGTGCTGGGCTTTAATTGCAATCAGTAAACATTTGTGGAGCACAGACCGTACGTCCATCCTGTGCTTGGTTACTGAGATTGAAGAAATGAGTAAGACTTGGCCCCTCCTCCAAGCCTCTCCACATCTTGATGCGCAGCTATCTAAGAACGCAGAACATCTTTCAATCCATCTAGTTTCCCAAGAAATTGTGGTGATTCCATGTTTTATTATACTACATTGGCTTATTTTTATTTTAATAAAAAATTTATATGCAAAACAAAAGCATATTTTTTCCTCTCTCTTAATCCATAAACCTCATTGACATTTAAGATTAACTTAATTTCTAATAATATAAACAGGAAGTGACTTTTTCTTAAAGTTACTAAATAAATAAAGCCAACCATATTTTCATTGAAATAAAATTTGACAAAACAGTTTTTAAGTTCTGGAGAAGAACTCATTCTCTAAATGAGTAATTAAAACCTGCTTAATCTAATAAAGTAGATTCTCTATGGACCTCCTATAATAGACAAAATTTTGTTAATCTGAGTTGAGCGATAATATGAATTTAGAGGAAATAAACTGCATTTTGGGGGAAAAAACAAACATGTTATATGTAAGAACTCTCATTTATCCACACTGGATCCCCAGTGGACCCCAAGAACTGTATTTACAAAAAAGCCTGCACAGCATTTGATAGGTAACTGTCTTCTCCAGCTGGGAAGTGGAAAACCAAACTCCCTCCAGTGATGGCTAGGGATGTTTTCCTTTGGGAAGACAGAGTTTGTTTTTCTGCTCCTTCTTTCGCCCAGGTCAAACTGATCTTGTTGATCAGACACTTCCTCTCTTGTCCAACAATTTCCCACTGAAAAGTGAGACCATTCTGGTCAACTAGCTTTTCCCGTGCCAGCAAAGGGAGCTCCGTGCAGACTGGAGGTTGGCATTGTCTGATCATCCTCCCAAGGGAGAGGATACAGCGCAAAATTCTTCCTCCAGGGCCTCCCAGAAGTGTGGCTGACACAAGAGTGGATCATAATCTGGGTTATGGCACCTTTGAGCATAAACATGCTACTTAGAATGTCACATATATGTGTTATATATGTATGTATCTGCAAAGATACAACCGTGTATATATCTCTGTATTGTCAAGAAAGAAGCCTTGATGAGGCCAACAAAGGTTTCCTTAGACCCTAGAGCTCTCTAAAGAACTTGCTTTAATTAATAGATCAGAATAGTTTGTATTCAACATATCAAATAAGTAGATGATTGATAGATAAATAGATAGATTGATTTAGAAGTCAGATAGACCTGTTTATACCAATTACTGGCTGAAGGAGCCTTGATAAGGTATTAAGTTTTCCTAAACCTAAATTTACTTGTCTGTAAAATGGGTTCAATTACCTCTCCAGATGGTTTCAAGGCATAAATGAAACAGTGTCTGTAAAGTGCTTATTAAAGTGACTTACATAATGCAAGCCTCAATACAGAGAAAACATTACCAGCATCATTCTTGTTGAGGAACAGTTAATTTGGGGGCATCTTTGTGAGGTGGGGATTTCAGAACGGTAAGGAGACAGACTGCATTAATGGAAAGCCTCCCACACACATCCGTGTAAATGGATACTTCCCGCAACAATGCACAGCTTAAGGGGGGCCAGTCACCTGGTGGTCAAATGTTTCCCAAGTCGCTGAGGGTGAGACAGTGCTGCTGGGGAACCCAGCTTGAGTTCCTGGTTCAAGAATCACACCTGTGAAATTCGATCCAGGTGGGAAATTCTTCGAGTTGACTCTGCTGAAGCCATGGTTCATTATCAAGTTATTTCCCTGGGTCACTCTGAGGTCATCTCCTTAATTAACGTATCAGCCAAGAGATGCCACAAAATCCAAGCTGCTCAGCCTTTGCCTCCAAGTCCATCACAGCCCCTCTCCTTCACTGAAAACTTTTTTGGTGCCAGGCACCAGGCAAAGAGCCTCTGTACATCACTTTATTTAATCTTCTAACAACCCTCTGGGGGAGCGGCTACAACAATCACCATTTAAAGATGAAGAATCTAGGGGCCTGCCCGGTGGCGCAGTGGTTAAAAGTGCAGTTCCACATCAGCGGGCTGGGGTTCGCCAGTTCGGATCCTGGGTGCGGATGTGGCACCACTTGGCACGCCATGCTGTGGCAGGCATCCCACATATAAAGTAGAGGAAGATGGGCATAGACATTAGCTCAGGGCCAGTCTTCCTCAGCAAAAAGAGGAGGATTGGCAGCAGTTAGCTCAGGGCTAATCTTTCTAAAAAAAAACAAAAAAGATGAAGACTCTCAGGCTTGCAAGCTCCAGTCATTTGCCCAGGATCACAGCTAGCAAATGGTGGAGCCGAAATTGCAGGTAACCGTGGAGATCTTTCCATCAGACTATGCTCCCCAGAAAACCATTAATTCCACTTTTCTCTCCTCTGTCACGTGTTTATATTGCATATGAGAACAAAAGGAGGTTTAAAATCCTCATTTTTCTCACCTGCTAAAGAGCAACACAGCCTGTTGTTACTAATCAAGCCTTACCTTGCTCCAGGCTCTCCAGACTATTCCGCCTATCCTCATATGGCATCTCTGCTCACCCCAATCCGTGCTAGGGATTCCTTCCGGCCTTTCAAAAAACAACTGGTAACAATTTAGCAATTAGTTTAAATCTCTTTAGTTGGGCTAAGATGCCCCTTTTCAGGGGCACCTGGTTGGAGCAAGAGTGCCACCTGGTGGAACATTTGGGTCACTGCCAACACTTGTTCCTTGGTCAAAGGTGGCAAAGCCGGCTTTGAACAGAAATGGACAAGGAGCAGTGTTCACGCCGCCTGGGACCGTGCCCAGAAATAACTCAGCAGCGTCCAGGCACGAACTTACTGAAACTCAAAGTCTTGCTGAAACACAAGTTTGGGACTTTAAGGGTATGCGTGTCTTGGCTCCAAAGCCTGGGGCTGGAATTAGGGTAATTCGGAGGGTGAGGCAAGGCCAGGCAAGTGCAGGATTGCATCCTGTCTTCATTTAAAATTTTGAAATTTTATTCATCATGGATTTTTGCATTAATTTTTACTTTTTAAGATTGCATTAAAATACTATTTATCTTGATTAGTGAGTTTTTTGGCATCTCTCCCTTACATTTGACACCCACTGCAAATGCCTCGCTTGCCTCACTCTGGTGTCCGCCCTGCTGAAGCTCTCTGGAAAAGGATTCAGTTTCCTTTCAAAGCTCTGTCTATAAGGGAGCTCCACACAGCTCCTGTCGCTCTGCCTTCACTCTTCCCATCTGAGAACGGTCTTGGTGTCCCACAGTCCCTCCTGCCCTGCTGGATTCACCAACTCAAGTGAAAAGGAAGTACATACGCCGGCGGACACACTTCAGTCTAACTAGTGAACAGTCTGACAGAAAACGTTTGCCATCACTGATCTCACCGCAGATTACTGCTCTTCAGCAGGCAGCTGACTTGCCAAGCTAAAAAGCTGCTTCTCCTTTTGCCAGGTCCAAGACCACTCGGCCACAACAAGCCTGGGCGAGGACACTTGTCAACACCACGTGCCCTCACCTAACCTTGGTCAGGGCAAGCTGAAGGCCTGCCTGGGGATGTTCCTGTCTCAAGAATGTCCGAGCTGAATGCCCACATCAGGCCCGGTCACCGTAAAGCTCTGTGTCTACACTGGGTCATTCCAGTTCTCTGACCCACAGCCTGAAGCTAGGTGGGGAGTTCTTTACCTGGAGTGTAGAAGTGACTTTGGAAGGGGGGATGGTTCTGGAAACTTCTCAAATTTTATGCAAAACTACATGCATTTTTCTGGGGAGATGGTTTATCACTTTCCTTCCACTCCCCAAAGATCCCTGACCGGTAAAGGGTAAGAATCACAACGGTTTTCATGAAGGTCCTCAGGGTTTATCACGGGTCTATGCAAGGAATAGCAACAAGCAACATCTTCCTATGCCTGGCCTGGTAAAACAAATATCAATGGCCTTATCAGTGGTATATAAACAGTGTGGGGTGATCCTGATAAAAGGCCCAAGCATTTTTCAGAGTTCAGAGGAAGGAAAAAATCCTCTCTTGATAAAGTGGAATCTCCACTGGATGTTGAGAACTGGAGAGTCCACGTTGCCTTCCCTGCCTTTCGTTCCCCGCTTAAAATCTCTTTCAGCCTTGCTATTTTCAAGCAAAGTTCTTTTGCAAGCTCCAGACTTTCCTCTAGAATATCCTTCTGCCCTTTTGGCATCCTCCACTCATCCTTCAAGATCAGTTTTCTCAACATTTCCGGGCAGGGCTGCGTACCTCACATAGTCCTGTTATCACATAGATGACTTTTCTAGAATTATTTGCATATTTATCTACAAGACTGTGATCCCATCAAGGCAGGAACCCAATTGTATTAGTTTCCATATCCCCAGCACCTAGCACAGAGTATAAAAAAAAAAAAAAAAAAGGTTAGATGGATGAATAAAGAAACAGATCCATGAATAAATGAACAATCCCCCTGACCGCCTTCATTTCCTAGATGGGGAAAGTGGCCCTCTGATAGACACCAGCATGCCAGTGAGACTGAGCCAGGCAGGGCGTCCCCAGGAGCCACACCCAGGCCAGCTGCAGGCCACTCGGCAGCTGTGTGGGTCTGAGATCCTGCCGCACCCTCCAGCCCCTTGGCAGTTCTTGCTCCAGCATGCCACCATATCTCGCTTTCTCTTCTATTTTGCTCCTTGGTTCAGAGCACACAGAAGGGAGACACGAACCAGGGGAATTCAGAGGTAAGAAATGGTGACTGGCAGATGCCAGCTGTCCCCCTGGCAGGGTCTGGGAAACCTGAATCTTCTCTGTGACTCTGTCCTTACCACAGTGAGGACCAAAATGAGAAACTCTGACTCTTTCAAACTTACTTCACCAGCAGGATCCTGAGAGCTGAATTTCAGGCCCAGAAATGCATTGTCCATGAACCTAAACAGCGAATTTTACTTTGCTTCCTCCCACCGGAATTAGATTCACGAGAAGTCTGATAAAATCTCCAAACCGCTGCTCCGAGCTCTGCTTGTCCCAGACGCATGGCGGAAACTGGAAAGAGCCGGGAGGAGGGAAGCCTCGCCAGCTGGTTCTGGTCCTGCCCTGAAGTGGGGGAAAACGCCTCTGAGGGGACCCGTAGGCCCAAACACAGCCGTGGTCATTACTGAATCATTAGACTTGCCACAAACGAGAGAAAAGTTTCAAACAGCGAAGAGGACTTCTCCGTGGTCTGCTGAATGGGGTTTCTCTTTGTGTTTTGGTTCCTTCTGGTGGCGTGGCCTGGCCTGCAGGGTTTCCTCAAAGCCGCAGGAGCCCCTCAGCCCCTCATGTTGCCTCTCAGGAGCTCTCCTCAGCGGGGCAAAGGACTTTTTTTTTTTTTTTTAAGGTAGGTAAGTCTGGAAAAGACTCAGAGTTTTGAGTCATTGTTTTGTGCACAGTGATTTGACCTTCTCTGATCCACTTCTCAGAATTACAGGTCCCTTTTCTGAAGAACACAAAAGCCTACAGAGGAAAACAGGAATATTCCAGATTTATAACTGGAAAAAGGGAAACCCGGTCACTCAAATGTTTGCCCAGTTCAGTCGCCCCACCTCTTCCAGATGTTGGTAGAAATGGCCCACTTATCTCTCATCCCACAGTTTTCTGTCCTCTGTAAGTCCTATCCATCACTCTATACCCTAGATCTCTTTCTGTTCCCTTTCGTACCTACTAAGTGTGTAATAAATATTAATTGACAGACTAAAGGCAAATTAAAGCTGAGAGCATTTTATTTTTTTTTTGTGAGGAAGATTGGCCCTGAGCTAACATCTGTTGCCACCTTCCTCTTTTTGCTTGAGGAAGATTGTCACTGAGCTAATATCTGTGCCAATCCTCCTCTGTTTTATGTGGGACACTGCCACAGTGTGGCTGAACGAGTGGTGCTAGGTCCACGCCCAGTGTCTAAACCTGCGAACCCTGGGCTGCCAAAGCAGAGCATGTGAACTTAACCACTACGCCACTGGGCCGGCCCCAAGCCAAGAACATTTTTATAAAAACAGAAACCATTTAGAAAGCATAACTACAGGCCAGGCGCTTTATATCAAGTTTAATCCTCACTGCAACTCTGTAAGGGAGGTGTTTTTACTCTGTTTTACAGATGAGTAAACCAGCGCTTGGAAGGGTTCTGGGAACACAAACTACTTATCAGTGGCGTAGCTAGAATTCCAGGGCTGTCTTACCTGCAAAGCTGTGCTCTTCATCATTCTGGAGTTCCCAGCGTTTCAGTGAATGACCCAGGGAAGTTTCCACTTCCTGAGCATAGTAACAGGGACCTGAGGGATCAGAACACCATGTGAAATACGGCCATGCTCAGAGCAGGGAGAGCCCCACTAGCATGCTGGAGTTATTAGAGCTTTTCCTGGCAGAGCTGCACGTGGTGCCCAGGTGAAGCCCTCATTCCTAAAATCCTGCCATTGCCTCTTAACCGAGCCCAGCTCTTCTCATTCCCGTCCACCTTGGGTGGGTATCAGGCTAAAACTTCCTTCGTCTCCTCCTTCTGACTAGCCGTTAGCTGGGAGCGTGGCACAGTACGGTGGTTCTGAGGATGTGTGTGACTGCTGACGCTCACTATAGTCATGCCAGTAGCTGATATCCCTGATTCTCTTCCAGCACTTTTTTTTTTTAACGATTGGCACCTGAGCTAACAACTGTTGCCAATCCTCTTTTTTTTTTCTTTCCTGCTTTTTCTCCCTAAATCCCCCTAGTACATAGTTGTATGTTTTAGTTGTGGGTACTTCTAGTTGTGGCATGTGGGACACCACCTTAGCGGGGCATGACTGAGCGGTGCCATGTCCTCGCCCAGGATCCGAACCAGTGAAATCCCGGGCTGCCAAAGCGGGGAGCGTGAACATAACCATTCAGCCATGGGGCCGGCCCCTCTTCCAGCACTCTTTACCGTAGAAGACAGACTGGACCTCAAAATCCTTCTCAACACAACATTGCAGGGAGCCACTCCCAATCAATCATCATTGCTCTGAGAGTAAGCCTATTTGTGTGGCATAGCAAGCGATCAATAGAATTTCATTTCCAGTTCCTTCCATCTTTCCTACCTGCCTTCCCCAGTGTTTCTGGGATGGATAGCGGGATAGATGGATGGAGGAATGGATGGATGGATGGGCAGATGAAGGGAAATTGAGTTCTCAGCCGACAGAGGAGCCCTGGTTGATACCACTCCTAATTGTGCTGATTTCTCTCAATGCCGATGCTTCCTTAACAAAACTTGCTCTTGGAATGAGGCATATTTTGTGGCATTTGTTACAGGAACTAGTGAGATTGTGGGGTCATTCCGAGGCCGTGGAGGATCCTTAGCGTCAGCATTTTTTTTTCACTCAGTCTCATTTCCTCCCCCTCGAACATATGTCTGAGCTTAAAAACATCCATTCACCCCATACTTCCTTCTTCTTTTTAAAGCTCAAGCTGACAAGAGAAATTTCTTCTCCCACTCATCTTTTTTTTCTATACAGGGGAAACTACTTACAGCTCCACTGTGGGGTGTGTAGGAATGGCCAATGATTGAAAACTCTTCTGTGTCTTGGAGCCATCAGCATCCTTAACCTGTGCTATTAGTTGCCTAAAGGTTCAGCATCATCCCATGATTGAGCTGTGGACAGGAAAGTGTGTTTTTCCAAGGTCCTTTCAGAAGCCCTGGCTTTTGGTTTTGAACTAATCCAATTATGGTGATATCAGGATATTCTTTCCCTTAGCAAATACCGCTCAGTGTTTGAGAGGAAGGAAATGTTAAGAAATTTTTGTTCAAGAGAGTTTAAAGAGGAATAAAATAAAGCAACATTTTTGAGATTTGAGTACAAGTAAATCAAAAGCATATGGATTGTGTGCTGTTAAAACATGCTTTTGTTTCCCCAGGAAGGAAAAAATTCTTGGGAAAAATATATTTTAAAAAATGGCATAGATTGGAAAATAGCTAGAGATTTTTAAGAAACCCAAAATGTAGCAAGGATGGTCCAGTTCTAGTTATTAACATCCCAGAACCAGCGGGGGAGTAAAATTAGGTGGTAAAATGATTATATAACTATTTGTTATTCCAAGCTGGAAGTGACACATTTCTTACATATTTCTAAAAACAAAAAATGCTATACTGAGGTCTAGGAGATGAGGTTTTCTTTCGTCGTCCTCGTTTTGATATTAGTTATGATAATAATTTCTTTTACTGAACTCACAGACTGTGAAAGGTCAAGGTGCAGAGGTGAAGGCAGGGGCCCTGGAGTCAGACTGCTGGCTGGACTCACGGCTCTGCCCCCATTAGCCATGGGATCCTGGGGGATTTCATTCACCTCTCTGTGCCCTAGTTTACTCATCTGGAAAGTGAGAAGAAGAAGAAGAATAGTTGCTACACTTGCCACCTGGAGTAAATGCTGCTGCACAGGAAGCTCTCAGTAAATGTTAGCTGGTATTATTTGCCATCCTTCCTGGAATGCTCTGGCACTAGATAACTCCATGACTCAGTCACTTGCTTCAAAACTGACAAAGAGGGGCCCGCTTGTGGCCGGGGTGGGGGTTAAGTTCGCGCGCTCCGCATCGGCGGCCCGGGGTTTTCCAGTTCTGATGCTGTGCGCAGACCTACACACCGCTCATCAAGCCATGGGGCGACCCCCAGAGAAGAACTGGAATGACTTACAACTAGGATATACAACTATGTGCTGGGGCTTTAAAAAAAAAACTGACAAAGAAAAAAATGGAATGAAACGAAAGTGCAGCCATTACAACCAACATTAAAGAGTTAAAAAAGGATTAAAAGAAAATATTAGGAACAATTGTACACTAACAAAATAGATGACCTAGATGAAACAGAAAATTCTTAGGAACACACAAATTAACTAAACTGACTCAAGAAGAAATAGAAAATGGAAAACTCAAGAAGAAATAGAAATAGAAAACAGCAGACCTATAACAAGTAAAGAGGTTGAATCAGTGATCAAAACCTCCCAATGAAAACAAGTCCAGGACAAGAGGTCTTCACGGGTGAATTGTACTAAACATTTAAAGAAAAGTTAATACTAATCCTTCTCAAACTCTTCCGAAAAATAGCAGGGAAGACTTCCTCACTCAGTATTACTCTGATCCAAAGTTTGTCACTCATCTCTTTCAGGACTCTGCCTTCCTGACTCTCCCATATCAATATAGTGTCACCTCCCCCTGCCCTCACTTAGTCCCTTACACCGATTTACTTTTCTTCATAGAACTCATTACCATCTGATACATTATATATTTATTTGCTTACTTATTTATTGACTCTCTTCTCCCACTAGAATGTAAGTTCCATCAGAGCAGAGGATTTTTTTCCACCGTTGAATCCTCAATGCCTAGAATAGTGCCTAACAAATAATAGGCGCTCACAAGAATTTACTGAATGAATAAAGAAATTGTCTAATCATTCTTGCACTGAGAACAGAGTGAAAACTAGAGAGGACCTGGGTATTGCCGAACTCCCAGATATAGCTGACTAGAAGAAAAGGAGCCTTCAAAACCAGACAACCAAGAAAGCATCGAGTCAGGGAAACAAAGGGAAATGAGATTTCTGAAAAGCAGGGACTGGTCAGCAGTGTCAATTAATGCTGAGAAATCAAGAACAATGAGAACAAAGAGTCCATTGGATTGAGCTACATGAAGGTCATTGGCCACCTGAGTGAGAGTCATCTGGGGGCATCATAAGGCTGGAAGCCAAAAGCCAGGCAGCTTTGAGGGGTGAGCAAGGGGAGGCAGTACCTTCGGACAACATTTTAAAGATGTTTTCCTATAAAGAAGAAGGTACAGAGATAGGAAAGCTGCTGGAAAGGGTGGGGGACATGTGAGGATCTTGTCTCACTTATCCCACTTATGTAAGTGGGAAAAACGTGCTGCTGTCTAAAAGCCTAAGGAAGGAACTCAGCTGAGAAAAGAAGTTGAATGCACACAAGAGGACAAGGTTCCGGGGAGGAGAGAGATGGGGCCAGACCCTAGGACTGGCTTTAGCACGGAGGAGCAACCTTCCCTACCCCCTCCGATGGCAGACCAACAAAGACTACAGGAAAAGAAGTGCCAAGAGGCCACATGACGCCCTCACCAGCCCCAACGAGGACCCAGGTCCACTGACAGCCAGTCCACTGCTCTTTGTACTATGTAGTTTTGTTCTCTTGCTCAAATTAGAATGTTCAAGAGGCAATGAGGAGGTGAGATGGATAAAAACCTAAGCTGATGAGTAGAAACTGCCTACCACAATAGACTGTCATGTCAGACTGTTACGGAAGGCACTTTTTCCCACTCAGATGCTCCCTTCCCTGCGGTGTGAGCCCTATTTGTATAGGTCTCCTTGCAGCCCCCACTAACCCCTCCCCAGGACATTGGAGGGCCTGACCTGATTGGTGAGTCTGTGAGGAGAAGCTGAGCATGCGCAGCCTGGCCCCTTTCTGTCGCTCTTCCTTTTAGGAAATAGAGAAAACATGCTCTAGGTGGCTCTCGAACCCGTGGGAAGCATACCAGTAAAGCTTCGCTCCACGCCTGCCCTGTGTGGAGGCCAGCAATGGTCCGACCCTGCCTGTGGCCAGATGGTCCTTCAATACCTGTGCTCAGTACTAGGAAGTCCATCTGCCTACAGATATATTCCACTTTCTCCGGTGTCAGCTTTATCAGTAGGAAGGATGCTCTTTTAGCCTCCGTCCGCCTTTCTCTTTTCTCTTTTTTTTTTTCCAGTGGGTTCAGAAAAAGATGAGGAAGAAGAGAACTAATTACTTCAGCAGGAATTACACTATTAAAATTGGCAGATGAAACTTGATTCTCAAAATCATTCTTTTCAAGATATGAAGACCAAAAAAAACCCATAAAACACAATATGAATATTTTCTGATATAATTTAAATAATGAAAGTGCATTCTTTTCAGAGAAGAAGAACCTCACAGCGTATAAGAGAGGCTGATTCCTTTCCTGGATGTGTAAAACCCAAAGGATCTGCTTTCTTAATTCAGTTGGCCAAAAGTACAAAATCACAGTTGATAGTTTCTTCAGCTCTTTCCAAGATTCCACTGTTTTCTGTCTGGAAACAGCCATTGCCACATCCACAGTTTCAAACTTGAGAAAATGATCCAGAATCATCACAACATGTGCAGAGGCTGCACAGCAATAACCATTCTACGAGGGCAGGCGAGAAACCTGCCAATGCACATTCTTCGTTGATGAGAAAAATGCAACAACGACTGTAAAATTAGGTGTTGGCACCATATTTAGCCATGGATTCAGTCTTCAACTCACTTCTCGCCAACTTTTTCAGTGCCAAATAGTTGATCCTAATAATTATTTCAGAAATAGTCACTATCACCTTCTCCAATTACTTCAGCCTCCATATTTCAAATTGAAAAGTATTAGCCTTGACTGTACAGCTTCTCTCTACTGCTCCTAAGTTGCTGTTTGGAAATTCACCAAATAATCTTTAGGCCTATCAGGGAAGACAAAGATTATCAGCGAAATCCCTCTTGTAATTTTTCTTGCAAGCTATTTTAAGAAACAACGAGGCTGCGGGTTATTCACAGACTTTATGGCGCATCAGAATCCGTGGGAGATTAGATGTCTAGGGTGGGAATGTGGGCAAGGGCTAAGAGAGCTGGTGAATATGAGGCTGAAGGAGACACTGCAAAACTCAGAGCAGAGGCGTGTGGTCCACACGCTACCCGAGCCCTGCGGGGAATGGCCTCCAACCATCTTGCATCCTTGTAGCCGTTGTTCAGATTCAAAGTTGCCAGAGACAGGATCTGGCCCCTGTGGTTTCTAAGAGGCAGTCACTTCCCTCCACCATAACTCCTCCTCCAAAAAACAGCCTGTGGTGGGAAGCTCCCTAAAAGGAAGATGCGGGATTGGTTGCTGGGGGCAAAGCTGGGCAAATGCCCCCCATACCTGGGCCCCATGGGGGAGTCCGGCAAGCATCAGTTCAGTAGCTTAATTCATCCATGATGATTCATTGCATGGTGATCCTGAGAGCTCTCATTCATTCTGAGTTCATTCACTACATGGTGATTGAGCCCTTCTGGGTAGAGATACATCAGTAAACAAAGCGGACACAGTCCCTGCCTTCATGGAGCTCACAGCCCCCTTAAACCATCCACCTCGACTTATAAGCCACTGAGTTCATCCTTGTTGTCATGAGCCCACACTGGCTGTTAAATGGGCCTACCCAAACCTCAGCCCTGGTCTGATAGAAAGTCTGGGTGGGAAGGATACCACTGGCACAGAGTCAGAATTCTAAGGACAGACATCTCTGCGTTCAGCTCCTCTGCAGATTAAACAGTGAGCTTGGTGTGGACACAAGGAAATGCAGAATGTGATAATGTCACAGAGGATTGATCACCAGCTGGTGACCCTGAGGGGTCAGCAGACAACAGAATAGCTTGCTGGAAACTTTGTACTGAGTGATTTTGGCACATAGTTCAAATAAATAAACATTCCCATTTCAGGAGATTCGTTTGTAGGAAATAATAATTTTACATTCAAAGAATGAACTGAGCTACCTAGAATGTGTAGTGTGTGTGCGTGTGTCTAGGTGTGTTAACTAGCAAGTATGAGGATGAGTCATTTTTTTTTCTTGTTTTATAAAAAAGTGACATCTGGGCATCCCTGGTGGTCAATGTCAAGGAAAAATTACAAGCCTTGGGGGCTTCTTGATCTAACTCTCTAAATTATTTATCAGTGTGGACTCCGAGCAAGTTACTAACTTCTCTGAGGTTAGTTCTCTGCGGTCTGACGAGATTCTCCTCATCTATAATGTTAGAATAACGATATCTACATTCATCATGCACTTACCACGTGCCAGACACTGTGCTGAAAATTTTAAGTATATTATGTAACTTAATTTGTCCCAAAATGCATTGAAGTTTTATTTATACTGATTTTGCACATGAAGACTCAGACACAGAGCAGTTAAGTAACTTGCCCAAGGTCACGAAGCTGGCAAGTGTCCTAAAGGCAGGATTTTAACCCAGCTGCATCTGACACCAAAGCCCGTGCTCTCCAAAGCCTCATTCTGCTACCTTCTCATGGGGTGTTTCTGGCAGGACAGGTGCAGCTGCAGGTACCAAAACCCTCAAAATTCTCCCTCACAATCATCAGGGACAGCAGCTCCTGCTTGTTGCTTTATCTTTTTCAACAAGCGGCTTCCACCTTATGGTATAAGATGGCTTTTGTGTCCAGCTATCATGTCCACATTCCAGTCAGCATAGAAAGGAAGAGTCAAAAGGGCATGTTCCCTTCTGTTAAGGACGCTTCCTGAAAATTGCATACAGTACTTCTGCTTACATCCCATTGATCACATGGGCAAAGAGAGCCTCAAGGGAAGCTGGGCTATGTGATCTTATTGCAGGAAGTCATGTGCCTAGCTAAAACACGTGGGATTGTATCATTAAGGAAGAAGGGAAGGCTGGATTCTGGAAGATGGGTTCTGGCACACAGGGTTATTGAAACTGGGAGGGATAATGTATACGAAACTCTTAGTTCACTGCTGGGCACACAGTAGGTACCTGGAACATAACACTGGTACTCATATTATTGACCCATATCTGGCATCCACTGGAACAAAGGCAGAAAATCATGCATTCAAATCAGGCAAGGCAAGATCACAGTAAAAGGGTAGGAGACGGAAAGATTTTTAAATCGCCATGATCTTATGTTTTGGCAACTCCTTTTTCACTCACAAAAAAGCACCGCCTTTGCTCATCTGCAGCATTCCCAGGACGACATGGAGGGTGATAACGGGGAGATGCTTCAGAAGCCATCCCTAGCAGAATCAGTGCACACGACATGACCCCCTGGCTGATAGTATCACAGGTGACGGTCAGTAAGTAATTTCTACTGCAGCAGTTAATGGAAATGCAGTTTTCATTACAGTAAGAAAATTGAAATCTCAGCCCGCCTCTGTGGGTTCCATCTGGCCCATCCCTCATTTCTCGTAAGATTGTGTGTTGTTTCCATTCCCCTCATGATTAAGCTTTATCATGAAGGGTAGGGGGAGTGGGGTAATTGAAATCCCAGGGAAATCTCCACATCACACTGCCATTTAACAATCTTCTTCAACCATCCTGATACCAGGGCTCCAAACAATTAGGGAAGGATCACTTTTTAATTCAAAGTGAAGATATTACCTAGTAGTTTCAGATGGCTGGCCTGAGGTGAAGTGACAAACATGCAGCCAGTACGGAAAGAGGAGAAAAGAGGAAAGAGTGTGGCACCAAGGGACCTATGTCATTGAAAAGTTCTCAAATGTATGAACAGCTTCCCTTGGGTGGGACGTGTTTGGGGCATTGACACTCTGAATGGTTCTCAGCACAAAGTAAGTTTTCAACTCCATTTGGCTCTTGCTCTTTGAACTGCAAATGATCTATGGCAAATTTTCTGCCTTGTTGAGGAAAGTTAACTGAACACGATGCAGACTTGCTCCCTCAAATGCCCCTTTCCTCTGAATTCTGGGTCATTGCCCCTCAGCTCCTGACCTGTCACAGGCCCCTCATGTCCTCTCCTGTCACTGCTGGCTCCTTCCTTGCAGCTCTTATTTTTGCCTACAGAGTAGGCAAGGAGCTAACAGATTTGCGGCAGAGAGAACATCTGTTCAACCACACAAGTCAAGGCATTCAATTTCATAACTTTGTTGAGAAAGCAAAAGAGCACTAGACATCCTCCATTCGGCAGAGGCCAGTCCTACTTACAGCTGAAGGTTGTATCTCTTCCCTGTTTTTTCCTGACATTGCCCATCATAGGACCAAATGGCTCCTAGCTACAGTTTTCTTAGCCCAGAACTGATACTGTATCAACCATGTGTAAGTCATTTCCAGAAGAAGGACTATAGTAAAATCACAAAGGAGGGAAAGTTGGATTTTAGCAGACAGCCAGAATCAAAGGTTTCCCATAACCTCCTGCACCCTGGCATGTTCCAGCCATGACCAATTCCACGTCGGGGTGATGGGGAGATCCCCTGAGCCGTCCTGGAGAGCTGAATGCCTTTTCTGTTTGACTGCTCAAGATGCGCACAGGAAGGGAATTGCCATATCCCTCATTTGTTCATTCACGCATCCTCGAAATCTTACCTTCTTGCCTAAACTCTCTCTTTGGGGGACACCTTTTTTGCCATGATTGACAGAAGTTCATGCGCACTGGAGCTAAATTCATCTGTTAGTTTCTTGGAGGACATCCTACCCCAACTTGCAGGCAAACTGGAATTCCAGGCTGGGGATCATTTCACTGGTCACTCAGTTGGGTTCAAGTTCCCTCTTCAAGCCTGGAAACTTCTATGTCCCCATTCTTACCCTTGAATCCTGTTTCATTTGCACCGGCATATCCAGGAAACATTTGAGCCTGCAGATAGCAGGACTGACTAGGAAACCAGCAGAGTCTGGCTTATCCTCACCTTCTCCTTTTGCATCTCTGAGTCCAGTGAAAGCACATGACGCCCCTCCAACACCCCAGTTATGAAGCTGATCCCTCTCCTTGGCCTCTTGCAAAAAAGAAAGCCAGTAGTGCCAGAAAACAGACAGTAGGCCAAGGAAGGGAAGAATCACAGGTCACAGATTTGGCGTTATGAGGAACCTTAGAGACCATCCATGCTCGCCACTTTACCGAGGGGAGTGCCATGGTCAAGGTCACACACAAACCTGTGGCAGAGTCAGGCTGAGAGACAGAACCTCTGGCTCCCAGTTTAGGGCTCTCTCCGATATACCCAGTGTGCCTGATGAAATGCTGGCTGATTTATACCAAATGACATTCCCCAAATGCTAAAGTCCCCATCATCATGTGAAGACACCAAAGAGACATCAATGTGAAACAATTGACGAGAGAAAGGGGCGGGAGCTTCTTTTTGTTTATGGCCATCTGGTGCTTCTATTGGCCTCTTTGCAATGGGGGAGAGTTGGATGGATCTGAAGGATCCCTGGGAAGGGAGCAGAAGAAACGAGGCAAGAGGGTCAGAAGAACAGAGCATGGTGGCTGGGAAAGTAAGCTATGGAACCGGTCTGCATGGGTCTCAATCCCAGCTCTCCCACTTACTAGCTGTGTTGCTTACACTTTCTGTGCCTCAGTTTATTCACCTATAAAATGGAGATAATCATACTATCTACTCAAAAGGTGAGGAGTGAATGAGTCATTTCCTGGAAAGCACTTAAGACAGTACCTGACACACAGTTAGCCATTGGTATTATCACCAGGGAAGGGAAGCCTGAGGAACAGCCAGGAGAAAGCCACAGGACATCTCTCAGGCCTGACCGTAAGTAAATCCCCCTCTATTTCTAGTAGTGTTGCTAGGAGGTGGTATAGTGCAATGAAAAGGGCCTGAATTTAAAAACTGTATTAGTTAGTATAAGGTTCAGCTGCTGTAACAAAGAGGTCTCCAAATGCCGTGACTTACAGAGCAAAGATCATTCTTCTGTCACATAACAATCCTGATATGAACCGAGCAGGTCAGCAAAGCCACTCTGTTTCTTTACAGTCATTTGGAACCCTGGTTCTTTCCAGGGTCTGTCAGACTGAGTCATCGCCCCGTTCAGATTTTAGCCAGCAGGTGGAGGGAAGAGAGCATGGAGGAGGCATACCTGGGATCTTAAGGCTCAGGCCGAGAAGTAGCACCATGATTTCTGCTCACATTGATTTGCAAGAATTTCATCACATGGTCACACCTGACTGCAGGGGAGGCTGGGGATGGAGTCTAGCTGGGCAGCCATGAGCCCAGACAGGAGGGGAGAGCAGACCTATGTTCAAATCCAGTCCTTTCATTGACTAATTTTATTTGGGGGAAAGTTATGGAATCTCATTCCATCTCTTTTTGCTAATTTGGTCTCTATTGTCAGTCATTCTTTCATCCCACAATCCTGAGCACCTGCCATGGGCCAGTCATGTTCCAGGTCCTGGAGATACAGCTTTGAACAAGACAGACCACGTCCCTTCCCCTCTGAGGCAGGTTCCCTGTAAGGCTAATGAGGAGCCTTCCAAGGACCTTTTCTTTTCATTCTAAATCAACATTCAGGGGCCGGCCAGTGGGGTAGTGGTTAAGTTGGTGCGTCCCACTTCGGCAGCACAGTGGGTTCACAGGTTTGGATCCCAGGCGCGGACCCAGCACCATCCGTCAAGCCATGCTGAGGCAACATCCCACATAAAGTAAAGGAAGATTGGCACAGATGTTAGCTCAGGGCCAATCCTCCTCACAAAAATAAAATAAATCAACATTCATTTTCCTGCTTAATTTTATATTCTTATTTTTTTAATTGTTTTTCTAAAAAAGGACCTCAGATTGATATGCTCTTCAGGTCCCACAAAACTTGGATCTGCCCCTACTGCTCTCATGGAGCTAACAACCTAGGTGAGAGAAAGAAGGTAAACAAGTAAACAAATGAATATATACCACATCAGATGGCGGTAAGTGTTAGGATGTAAAAAACACAGGCAGGCGAGGGGGAGAGCACTGCTTCACTTAGAGCAATGTGAGACGCTCTCTGAAGGGGTGTCACGTGAGCAGCGATGGAACAAAAGGAGTTGTTTCTACTTTTTACTGCTATAAAGAGTACTGTGATTCATCCTCTTATACGCAAATCTGTGTGCACGCTTCTGATTATTTTTTAGAATTTATTTCTGGTAGTGGAGTTAATGAGTCAGAGGGACAAATGTTTTTCAGGTTCTTGAAACCACGTGCCGAAACCTCTCCTTTTACCGAGACTTCTCATCAGGACGATAAAAGAAGCAATGATAGACACCTAGATTTTAAGGCATTTTAAGTATCATGTTTTCAAAGCTTAAAGATACTCTAGACTGTTAAGGGTCACTTACATCTGGATGGTCTGGGCTTCTCCCTGCCCCTCGTCCTAACTAGCCTTTTCCACCTCCCACCCCAAACACCTACATGCAAGTCCTTATCCTAGAATTATTTCTGAAGTCACAGCATTTTAGGGCGAGAAGGAACCTTGGTGTCAATGAGTCCATTCCAGAGATATTACTAACTCGCCCGAAGCCTCAGAGTGAGTTCATGGTCAAGCTAAGATAAAGCCCCAATCTCTCGATTCTTGTCTCGGAAATCAAAATCTATCACAAAATGGAAGCCGGCTGGGTGGCATAGTGGTTAAGTTCTCGTGCTCCATTTCAGTGGCCTGGGGTTCGCAGGTTCTGATCCCCGACACAGACCTAGCACCACTCATCAAGCCATGCTGTGGTGGCATCCCACATAATATAGAGGAAGATTTGCACAGGTGTTAGCTCAGGGCCAATCTTCCTCACAAAAAAAGATGGAAAAAAATCAATCACAAAATGAAATATGTCTGCAGTGTTTTGTGATAACAGAACTTAATACAGAAGTTTTAAAATGAACACCCATGGAAATGGCCTACCAGATCTATCTGCTTTGTCAGGGTTGTGAGCATTAGCTGAGATAATAAATGTAGAGTACACCAAACACTGCTGGAACATTGGAAACATTTAAATGTTAGTGATGGATATTACTTTGGTGGCAGAGCAAGGGGAGTGTCCCAAGACAGATGTGGGCCCCGTGGGAAAGGGAGCAGGTGTGGGGTAGTATGGGGTGGTCTTGGGGCCTGTGGGCATGGACAGAAGCCCTCAGCATAAAGGGGCTGGCCATTATACCTCTGGAATCCTAGGAGCTGGGGAAGGAATCAGATGAGACCACACAGAGGGAGAGAGACCTTCAGCCTGCGTCAAGGGAACCACAGGAGACAGGGGCCCAGCTGGAGGCCTCTGCAGAGCCCATGACAGGGCCAGCTTTAATCATCTGCCAGGCCACCCCATGGAGGCCAGCTGCTGGCCCAAAGGGCTCAGGCCACACAGCCACGTGAGAACTATCTTATTCCTGTACCTCTCCCCTTTCTGGGCTTCATTCCAGGCATGGAGGGAAACACAGCTAGCAAGGGGAGGAGGTGAGCAGCCGGAGAGGAGAGGAAAAGGACCATGCCCCGTTTCCCAGGGCACGCTTCCAGGTCGAGGCATGGCTGAGCCAAGGGAGGAGAGGAGATTTAAGGCTAAGTCAGTTTCAGTTTTAACTATTACCTGGGACTTGCAATGCTAAGATCTGAATTGAGGCTACTCTTTACAACTCACAGGATTTGTTTATTGCCTGAATGTGACAGTAAATTCATTGGCTTGCCCAAATCAGCACTGGGGGTAGAGGAATTCTGCTGCTATCAAATAAAATTTAAAGAGACAAGGTGGAACCCCAAAAAACTCAGATCTGCCCCTACTGCTCTCATGGGGTTGATAGATGATAGATAGATGACAGATAGATAGATGATAAAGAGAGAGATAGAGTTGCAATTTGTTCACAATCTCTGTTCATGCTTTTTCAATGTGCCAGTTACACATGATTTTAATTTGATAGTTATTCTGGCTGTGTCAGACACGTGCAGTGTTACTTTCTAAATAACCACCTGTGGCTAACAGAACCCACGTTTTGTGTGTCTGTGTGTGAGGAAGATTTGCCCTGAGCCAATGTCCATTGCCAATCCTCCTCTTTTTTTGCCTGAGGAAGATAAGCCCTGAACTAACATCTGTGCCAGTCTTCCTCTACTTTATATGTGGGATTCCTCTATAGCATGGCTGATGAGTGGAGTAGGTCCATGCCCAGGATCTGAACCTGTGAACCTGGGCCACGAGAGCAAAGTGCGTGGAACTTTAACCACTCAGCCAGGGAGCCGGCCCCGACAGGACCCACTTTTATTCCACTCTTGTGCATTCACTCATGAGTTAAAAGTAATTTGCGGGATTCTTTTAAACTTCACCTTTCTGATTGCATGCATGATAGTTTTATTTTCTATAATCCTTTTATTCACTTGAGCCCCAGTAATATACATTATATAGGCCAATATTACACTGAGCTCAACATAAGCTCAAAGTTACAATAATTGATTCCTAATGTCTCTGAGCCATAGGGCCAGAGTCCCACACAGTATTTTCATGTTCCTCTGGGCCTTCCCCATCCCCCTCCATTGACAGCCTATACAGATGACATTGAATCAATTTATTCATTCATTCATTCATCATTTATTGTATTGGGTACCCTCTATATGCCAATCACTCTGTGGTGTGCTGGAGACACAAACTTGATAGCTGAATGACACACAGTCCCAGCCCTCAAGGCACCTAGTATTTAGTATTCCATGATTCGATGCATGTTAAATTACAGTGATAACAGGTGATAAGGAAGACGGCATTATATACAAGGTACAGTGGGACCACAGGACAGAGTCATTAACTCTATTTGGTAATGGGTCAGATCAGTTTCACAGGAGAGAAGACCATGGAGCTGGAAGGATAAGCAGGACTTTCCTGAGCAGGTGAAGTGGAGCAGGGGAGACAGAGGGAACAACTCGTACAAAAGCTCTGCATGAGTCAGCTTGGCCTAAGTTATGCCATAACAACAAATGACCCTGAAGCCTTAGTAGCTTAACACAGCTGACGTTTATTTCTTACTCAAATCATATGTCCAATGCAAGTCACCCGGTTAGGGGGGTGAGGAGCAGGAGCAGGGGCCAGGGATCTTCTCTACACGGTCACTTGGGAATCCAGGTTAGTGGAATCCATACATCCTTAAACCTTGGCTTTCAAGTTGGCATTGCAGGAAACAAAAAGCCAGAAGGTAACACATTGGCTCTTAAATGCTTTGGCTCAGAGGTGATACATATAATTTCCATTCACAGCCAAATGGCTAGAACTAATCACATGCCTGCCCTGTTATGAAATGTGCAGAAACACACACCTATTCCATGAGTAGTAAATGTCTCTGCCACAAGCCCAAAGGCATGAAAGAGTTTTCTGGGCTTAGGAAACTGAACAGTTCAAAATGACTGGAGAAGAGAGTGCAGAGAGGAAGCATCCAAAATTGAGAAGGGAAATATGATAGGGACAAGATGATGAAATGTGGTGGGCCATGCATAGGAGTTTGGATCACCTCATGTGCAAAGCAGAGCTTTTGAAGAGTTTTAAACATGGTATCATGGCCATATTTGTGTTTTAAATAGGTCTCTCATGCAGTAACATGGAAGATGAATTGGAAGGGATTAAAACAGGAGATGGAAAGACCAGTCTGATTCTTACCATTGTCCGGGTTAAAGATGATGAAGAAACTAAAATAGAGTCATTGGGGATGAATACAGGGAATGTTAAAGAGATAGTCAATAGAACTTCATGACTAATTAGATACGGAAGAGGGAGAATAGGATGACTTCCTATTCTTCTGCTTTAGATGGGCCTTGGTGCCACCTATTAAGATAAGGAATATAGGAGGATGAGTAGGTTTAGGGAAAAGAGAGAGGGCAATTTGGAACCTGGGTCATCTGTTGGGCTTGTTATGGGTTGCATTTTGTCCTCTCCAAAGATATGTTCAAGTCATAACCCCCAATACCTCAGAATGTGACCTTATTTGGAAATAGGGTATTTGAAGAAATAATTAGTTAAGATGAGGTCATCTGGAGTAAGGTTGGCCCTTAATCCAATATGACTAGTGTCCTTAGAAGAAGATGGCTATGTGACAATGGAGGCAGAGATTGGAGTGAAGCATCTACAAGACAAGAAACACCAAGAATTGTCAGAAAACATCAGAAGCTAGAAGCAGCAAGGAAGGATTTTCCCCTACATGTTTTAGAGGGAGCATGGCCCTGCCAACATCTTGATTTCAGACTTCTAGCCTCCAGAACTGTGTGAAAATAAATTTCTGTTGTTTTAAGCCAATTTGTGGTACTTGGTTATAGTATCCCTAAGAAACAGATACAGGGATCCAGATGGAGGTGTCCCATTGAAAGGTATGGATGAGGTCAGGCCAGTCTTCTTTCTAAAGCCCAAGGAGGGGTTACTAAGGAACAGAGCATGCTGGAGGAGATTTATTCTGCCCAGGGTGGGGAGGAGGAGAGATATTGAACAGGGAAACTTCACGATGAGGACAAGATTGAAAAGGGCTTTGGAGCGTTAGAAGAAATCTTTTTCTCTCCTAGCTGATGATAGACTTCTGGGAGCTAATCTACACTTCTATTCAAGTATTAGACAAACCTTTATTGAGCACTTTTGTGTTAGGCTCTGTGCTGGGCACTAAGAATATAACGGTGAGCAAAACAGGCACCCTCCCTAGTCTCCTGCAATGTCTAATCCACTGAGGAGACAGACACGGATCGAATAATCACCCAGAAAAATATATTAGCACTCACTCCGATAAGTGACATGAAAGAAAATTACCAAGTGTTAAGAGAACATAGTGCAAGAAAGTTGTTCAAGTCTGAAGGCTGTAAAGGCTTTTTGAGGAAGTGATGTTTGAGACGAGATCTGAACACAGGGAGTGAGTTTTAGGTGAAGAGGGAACAGGAGGAGACAGTCCAGGCAGGGGCTCTGAAGCCGGGAAGGGAGATTTGAGGATCTGAAAGACAGCCCTGATGTCACTGTGGTACATAAGGGAGGGGCTGAGGCCGGGAGCAGGGAGCAGCCATGGCTCGCTGGGCCTTGCAGGGTTTAGTCTTCATCCCACTCATCCCACGAGGAAGGGAAAGGCAGTCAATGAATTTCAGCAGCAGTGCAAAGAGACAAGATTCAATTTATGGAGTTTTGGGTTTTTTTTTTTTAGATCACCTTGATGAGAATGGTTGGAGAAAGGGCATAATGGAAACAAATGGAACCCTTAGGAAACTATTGTACTGGTCCAGCCCAGAGAGGATGGTGGCTTGAACAAAGTGGTAGCAGTGGAAATGGGGGATTCAAGAAGTATTTCTCTAGGCACTCAATGAAGGAAAAAATGAACTAATGAATGAAATCAATGGTCCATCTCTGTAGCTATTCCACTTTCTCCTCTATCTCCAGGTTTTAAAACACTGTCTCTCTCAAAATTGACATTGATGCCTCAGTACAAAACATCTTGACATCTGATAATGAAGGCTCAATCTATAAACAAGAGGAAATTAAATGATATTCTGGCAAGATGGTGAGACTCTTTCCATTTGGACAGAAGGAGGCCCATAGAAGAGAGAATAAGAGGTTTGACCCCTGAAGACTTTCATAGGCCAGGGAGTTCCCAAGGCAAGGACCTATCTGAAGAAAGGGGTCCCCCCAGCCCCTGCCAGCCAGTGCGCTTCTCCCATCTGATATTCTCTAAGGAGTGTGACTCATAGGCACTGTGTCCAGAAGGAACAAATGTACGGTTGAGCTCTCCCACGGCACTCTGCAAGACAGTGTTACCACTTAGGAAGGGCTTAAGCTTCTGCACTCAGGTTTTCCTCCTCTGTTGCACTTAAACTCTAGACATGGGGATGAGAATGGAGTCCAGACTGTGGCCTTCACATTGCACAAGAGGGTGTGCCTCTTCCCAGGGGTGTGGCACACACCTGAAGTTCTGAGCACCAGATTTCCAGCTCCTGATGGAAGCAAAGCTGTGGTCCTGGATGCTGAGAGTCTTGGCCCACTTGTGCAACTTGGAATGTGTTGAGTTCAAATTGTTCACTCAGGTGGGTACCTAATCAGCTCTAAAAAGCTGCACTAGGTGGGCCTCGTGTTCATCTTCCCTCTCCATCATGCCAGGGAAGGATGGAGTTGAGGGCAGTGAAAGGCAGCCAGCTGTCTTTAAATACCGAAAGTGTCTCACAGCCGATAGAATCTGAAGAATACTGGAGAATTGCTTCAAATCTTACCTTCTTCCTATTGTTCAAAAGATGCTGGAATGGACTCTGTGGATTTAATTTAAATTCAATAATACGTTTTCATCCTAATTAACCACGCAACAAGAGCTACTTAGGAAATGACACAAACAGATGACTCAATATTTGCTTAATAATGACATCACATTCACATTTATGCCCAAATTCCAATGACTCTGAGCTACCCTTGCCAGAGGGCAGGACCTGAGCTCCTCTTTAAAATCTTACTGTTATTTCTGGCCAATCCCAAAGGAGTGTCAGTGTCTCGGCCACCCGAGCTGCGGAGCGTTCTCCATTGGCTTTCTCTACAGTAAGTCGTCACTGTTGGAGTCCACCAAACAGACCCTTAAAGAAGCCTCTTTGTCACCACGGCTGACAGTGCCTTGCCTGTCCTCCTGACTCAGTGCCATAGCTTGCCATTTGGGTGCTGAGGCAGGACTGCCTGTGCCCAGAGTCTCACAAAGTCTTTCATAAAAATAGTGTCTTCAGCCTGTGGTCCTTACCCCTCCCTTGGGAGAAAACTCAAACCTGGTTCCAAGGCGGGTGGAGGAGAAAGGCCATAATATTCCTTTCTTGTCATCCCTTTTCTCTCTGCAGGGCCCCCTGCACACCTCAGTTCCATCTCTCAGCCTTCAGTCCCACCAGCCCCAGGCAGATCCACAGAAGCACGTGGAGAAGGGTTAGTTACTCCTTACTCCTTTTGCCAACTGCCTCACAGCCTCAGCCCCTGCCGCCCAGACACACATGCGTGCACGCACACACACAAGCACACGCACGCATGCACATGCAAATTAATTTATGCATAGAAAAGGAGCCAAAAGGTCACACATCAAGGAGTTTTAATAATGGCAAGAACCCCGGAGGATGAGTGTTGGGGTGTTTCTTATTTTTGTCTGCTGGCATACCCACTTGCCTTACTTTTTTGTTGTTATTTTATCTTGTAATGCTTTTTTATTATGTATTAAACACATTTTACATTTTATTATGTAATGCTTTCGTTTTAAAAAATCACTTTAGATATTAACATTTGGCTGATAACCGGAAGCCCTCCAATTTATTTTGGTCTTCCTAGAAGTTGCATTGAACCCTTGGGGAACTGTTGAGTGTCAGCTGGCTTTATGTCTCAATCTAGTACAGCAGCTCGTGAGAGCGGCCTCTGTGAGCCCTCACTGTGGGCCAGGCTCTACACCAAGCACTTCCCATGCACTGGACCATGCCACCCTCCCCAGAACTCTGGGGCGGCCCTGTAATCCCCATGGGAACTGGGGACCGGCGCCTTAGAGCAGTATAATCTACAAGGCAGCACAGGATGCCAGATGCATGGCCCAGAGACCCAAATTCTACAGAAGCCAAGAGGCCCAGACCCTTCCCCAGGGTTTTTGTTTAGGGCACTAGTTCTGGGGGCTTCCTCAGGTGCTCGCCAGCTGGGCCCTCCTCTCTCAGGGAAACATCTTTTCTCTTACCCCAAACTCATGCATCCTGGGAGAAACAGAGAAGGGCTGGGCCCCTCTGTGGGACCTCACCCACCCACACCCGCAGGCTCTTGCAGAAAGTCAGCAAAGCTCAGCCAGCCCATGTTCAGAGCGGCTGTGGTCCTGCCACGTTGGCCTCACCCAGCCTCCTGTAAGAGCTTAAGTCAACAGGAACAGAAAATCAGATGGGCCATCTTGGGATGGGGAGAGGAAAAACCCCAGCAGCTGCTGTCTAATTGGCATTCTATACAGCTAGAGGCTTCCAAGCGCAGAAATGAATTAAATAAGCTTTTTTTCCCCTTTAGGGTGGAGTACAGGCTCCAGGTCTCCACCCAAGTCACACCCTAGCTAGGGCTATTTATAATATCGAAATGCCAGATGGAACCAGCCAGGGTGAAACAGAAAACAGACGCTGGACAAAAGGTAGCAGCCCCACAAGCCCAGTTTTCCCCCGGAGCAGACGTAAACCCTGAGGGAGCACCCAGGGACTGACCACAGGGGCAGGGCCTAGAGGAGCAGGCAGGCGCCTCGCTGACACCCTCGCCCAAGGCGCTTCCCCAGCGCTTCGAGAGCAAGCTGTTGGATGCTTCCCCTACATTCCACAGCCTGAGGCACAAGGATGGGTTCTGGGCAGGGACTTGGCTGTACCTGTTGGTTTAGGAGCAGGCAGCGGAGGCCAGGAAAGCTTGCCCGGGCCAGCAGCCAGCTGTGGAGCGTGCCAGGCCAGGCAGCTGGGGTGGGGCCCCAGGTCTAAGCAGAGGCCGGAACAAGGTGGAGTGTGGTGGTTCAGAGTGCAGAAGCAGGGACGTGGGGCAAATCCTGATTTCCTCTCTTACCTGGCGTGACTTTCTGCCTGTTATTAACGTCTGGGGGACTGGGCTTCCTTATTTGTGAAACACTGGCAGTAATTAAACCAACTGAATGGGATTTTTGAGAACCCTAAACAGACAATAAGTGCTTAGGATCGTTCTGCAGCACTGAAATGGCAGCTGTTACTATTGGACTTTTTGCCCAGATACAAAAATGCCTCTGTGTCGGTCACTGACTGCATTAATGACTTGCAGGGCAGACACAGGTCCCTCTCCTGGAGGGCGAAAGGGCTTGGAGACAGATCACATCACAGCTTCCCCTTCCCGCCCCTGATGTGCCGTGGCAGACCCAAGGCTGGCTTGCGCTAGCAGGTCATCTGAGATAGACACCTGAATAAAACCCGGTTAGCATCCTGCTAACTGCTGGCTGCCCCTGTGGACCCAGCTAGCAGCCTGCTGGTCTGCTAGTGAGTTAAAATACTTTCTTCCTAAATGAAAAGCCCTCCTCTCCTCTGATGAAATCCTCCCCTCGCACCTGAGCGCAGCTCCACTCTCCCCTTCTCCAGGGACGTCCCTGACCCTCAGACCACACCGGGGTTTCTTCCAGTCCTGTGGAAATCTAACAAGGACCACCTATGTCATTTTAAGTGTTTTTGTAGCCACGTGAATGAAAGTAAAAAGAAACAGGTGAAATTAGTTTGAACATATTTTATTTAACCCAGTATATCAAAAACAGTATCATTTCAAAATGTAATCAACATAAAATGATTAATGAGACATTTTACACTCTTTTTATACTAAGTATTCAAAATCTGGTGTGTATTCTATAGCTACAGCACATCTCAATTTGCACTGGCTTCATTTCAAGTGCTGGGTCTCCCCCTGTGTCCGGTGGCAGCTGCACTGGACCGCACAGGTCTAGAGTGCTTGCTTCGCTCGCCATTGACTTGTTTGGGAGGAGTCTCCAGCCTGACTCTTCGCTGCTGCCTGCTCCAGGGTTCAGAGGAGCGCAGGGATGTGGGGAGAGGAGCAGCGTTCTATCGCAGGTGGGCGTGAGGAGTCTGGCAGGGGCTACTGCAATCTGAGATGCAGCCGCACACAGAACGTCCACTGTGCTTCTCTTCAGTCTCCTGGCCGGTCCCCCAACAGTTTGGGTATTAGTCTTGGGGTGGGGATGGGTCATGGGTGCTGTGAATAAAACATAAAAAGCCATTTGTCCCCAAAAGCTCTGGAGGACATTGGGACATTGACAGCCCTGCTTTGAACCCCTCCATCAGAGGAGTGGTTTCTTCGGCTCCCTCCAAGCTCACACAGCTGGAGTGAAGCTTTCAGTGGAGACCAGGCTGTCACAGTTGAGGAATAAAAGAAGTCCCCCAGGGGGGCCAGCCGGGTGGCAGAGCAGTAAAGTACACATGTTCGGATCCCATGGTTTCGTACAGGCCTCCACCCTGCTGGGGTTGCTGGTTTCTGGCACAGCCCTGGAGACTTCCCAAGCCTTGAGTTGGCCTAGCTTTTGGAGACCTTTGCGCCTCTGTATTGACTGCCCATCATGCAGACTGCCAAGCCAGTTACTGAAAGGATTTGGAATCTGGGGAGTAAGAAAAATCACTACCTATGCTCCAGGGGAATTTATGGGGACAGTCTGAATCAAATGACCTCTCCTGGCCAATCTGGCTTAAGTTCAGCCTTGCCCTTACAGAGCTACCATTTGCCTGCAATTGAGCCTGTGGACAAAGCTGAGTCTCCCCTGATTTTGTCTTGGCTACTTTTCAGTCCATCCAAAACAGACCACATGGTCACCTTGTCCAGAAGATATCATTTCCCAAATAAATTGCTACAGCACACTCTCTTGAAAAAGAATTTGCTTTTTTCTTATCACCATAAAGTCTCAAAAATTAAAATGCTAGGGAAACGAGGTTCTTCTGATATCTGGCCTTTTCTCGTTAACAGGAAACTATTTTTATTTTAACCAGTGATGCTGAAAATCTCTGTCTCATGGCCCAGTGCCTGGCCTGTTTTTAATCACACAGGACCCTGCCGGGCTGCAGGGCACTGTGAGTCCAGATGGCCTGGGCTGTGGATGTAGAACATACAGGCCACTGGTCAAACCTGATTCCAGGCTTGCGCTGGCTGCTGGCATTTGTTTCTGTTTGGCGCTAACCAGACCCTTTAGATGAGCTCATGCTGTTGTAGTTATGTCTCCTTTCCCTAAAGTCTAAGCATCAAAATTCAGCTTGAGTGCTCAAGTGAACTAGATTCCACTCGAGAAGTGGCCCAAGTTAGGGCAAAACGTTTTTGGCTCAAATATAATGCTTGACCATAATCTGACTATGGGACGACTTCAGCATTCTCTTCACAAGGGCATTTCCATCTGGCTCCCTGTGAAGTCACAGAAATTCTAGTTATTTCTGTAGTGTGCGATGGCCTGGTTTATTTATAAGAACTATCCATGGGGGCTGAGCTGTTCTGTGTCTGGAGCCGCTTATAATATCACAGTTTTGAAGTGTTTATTTTCTTGCATCAGCTTTAGCTGATACGGCACTTTTGAGCCATTAAGAATCTTGTAAGTCAAGATGGTTTAGATAGAGGATGATTTTTCTGGTGAGGGCTGAATCAGATGAATCAATGCCTCTCCCTTGATTGGGCTGTTCCATTAAATGGGTGACCATCACGCGTTCCTTTGAGAAGTGGCACTGCCCCCTTAGGAAGATTTGCTGCCAGCCGGCTTTGTTTTCTCTAGCTCACACCCCAGCTGGAAAGGGCAGCCCCATGAACCTGGAGAGACAAGGCCACCCCAAGAGAGGCAGAGGGACAGCAATGGATGTTCCAGGGCCATCGAGCCTATATGCCACCACACTGGGCACAAGAAGCCCAAAGAAAATATTCCAAATTAATGAGGATTGAACAGCTCATCGCTTTGCAACCCGAGGACAAATCTATTTGCAGACAGGCCTTACCCTCACAAATTTTACTTTCCAGTGACAAGCACAAACAGAGAGGCAGAGAAAGATGCAATATACTGTCGAGGGCACTAACATGGACAAAGAAAGCAGGATAAGGGGAGAAAGAATAAAGGGACAGGTGGGGGGGTACATGTTAGACAGGGTGGTCAGGGCCACCTCTCTAAGAGTCACATTTGAGCTGAGACCCCAGTGAAGTGAGAGAACAAACCCAGCGTCTGTCTGTCTGGGAGAGGAGTTTCCAACACGAGGGAGAAGGGAGTGCAAAGGCCCTGAGACAGAGTGTGCTGGGCGGCAGAGGAGCAGAGAGAGGAGTGTGTCTAGAGAGTGGAAAGAGAGGAGCGGAGGTCAGAGAGAGAGCAGGCAGGGTGGTGGGCAGATCTTTCTGCAGAGACTGCAAACTGTCCCTGGTATCCATTCTCTCTTCTTCCTAGTAATAAAATCCGCCCCCCAACCCCATCCCCTCATCTTTGTGGGGCTCATGGCCGCTCTACTGGAGACCACATCTTCCAGCCTCTTGGGCAACTGGGTGTGGCCTCCTCATTAAGTTCCTGCCAACGGACTGTGAATAGCAGTGATTTCTGCTACTTCTTGGTTTGGTACTCAAAGAACAGACAGTATTCCTCTCTCACTTTTATCCCTTCCCACACGCAGAACCAAGATCTGGTGCTAGTGCCCCCACCTCATGCAAAGAGACAAGGGGAAGACCCCAGGCAGGTTCCCAAGGTGTGGTCCTTAGATTTGCAACATCAGCATCACCTGGAAACTTGTAGAAATACAAATTTGGGGGCCCCACTCCAGACCTACTGAATTAGAAACTTTGGGGGTGGGGCCCAGCAATCTGTGTCTTAACAAACCTTCCAGGGGATTCTGATACACTCAGGTTTCAAAACTGCTGCAAGGTTTCTCAAGATCAGCAATGCTGATGATATCGACCCTGATATCAGTTTCCCCACATTAAACCCAGCATATGTGGGGTTAAAACCAAAACACTCATTCCCAGTTTACTCTCTGGCTTCCTGGCTCCAGAATCCACTATCCTCCATGGAGACAGACACCATCAAGGACAAGCACCTGGACTATCTCCTCCCACAAAGAGATATGGGCTGGTGGGAAAGCTGCTGACCAGCAAGGTCAAGAGCTGCCTCCTCTCTGCAAGTGTCTCAAGGCCAAAGACAGGCTGGTGGGAAAGCTCCGACCAGCGAGGCCATATGCTCCCCCTCCCCTACCTAAAACCCCAAATAAAAACCCTTCCTTTTAGCTTTTCGGGGAGTTTGGGATTTCAGCGTTAGCTGCCCTCTCTCCTTGCTCAGCGCTGTGCAAAAATAAACTTCCTACTTTCTTCCACCACACCCGGTGTCAGAGATTGGCTTGCTGCTCAACGGGTGAGCGAACTCACTTCAGGTTCGGTAACACTGACACTTAGGGCACAATAATTCTTTGTTGTGGGGGCCTCTTCTGTTTACTGTAGGATATTTAGCAGCATCTCTGGCCTCTGCCAACTAGAAGACAGTAGCACACACCCATCCTTTCCCCTAAATTGTCACAATCCAAAATGTTTCCATAAACACACACACACACACACACACACACACACACGTTTCCTGTGGTATGCATATCAATTTTTGGAAGAAGAGATAAGAAACCGATAAAAGTGATTATCTTTGGGTAGTAGGAAATGGGCTGAGGGGCCTTTGAATGACTTTGCTTTTATTTTGTATGTTTCTGTTGTGTGTTCAAGTTTTTACCACCTGGATTATTGCAATAAATTTCTAGGCCCAAGATGGAGCCACTCCTGCCCGGGGTACCACACCAGCAAACCGAAACTTAGAAAACATTCGTGTCCCTGTAAACACATCGTGTTCCTCTTGACTGGAAATGCAAGATTTTCATTCAGCCAATCCCCAAAGGCCAAACCAACTCTGGGCCTTCTCACCCCAAACAAGGTTGACTATGGGGCCCCAGCCAATCAGGTACTTTCTATTAGTCCCTTCCTCGTTCTTTATTCTTTATCCTATAAAAGCTGCTTGCTTTCTGCTCCATTTTGCAGTTCCCCGAAAGGTGACTGTCCACTTCATGAGGTGTTAAAGGTTTTATCACCTAAATTGTCTTCCTTTCTGATATTTTTAATAGTATGTAACATAATCATGGGGAAGAAATGCTTTAGAAAGACCACATATTGCCAAGATGGAAACTAGGTTTCTTTACTACAATTTTGACACCAACTCCAATGCGTGTGGGTTTTTCCACACCACCAAGCAATTCTCGGACACCAGCTGGGTGTCCTACAATTCAACTCAATTCTGACATTATCTACATGGAGATAGTGTCAGATCTCACAGGTTAAGAGCTCAGTCCTACAACACCGCCCATTCCACCCCCTCCCCAGATGCCAATTGCAAGTCCAGGTTGTCACCTGTGCTTCTGACTGGCTATAGACTGAGGTTCCCACAACCCCCTCCTTGGGTTCAATTAATTTGCTAGAGGGGCTCACAGAACACAGGAAATCAGTTTATTTACTAGATTACTGGCTTATTATAAAAGGCTATAACTCAGGAACAGGCAGACGGAAGAGATACGTCAGGCAAGGGGTGGGGAAAGGGCTGGGAGCTTCCACACTCTCTGAGCCGCCACTCTCCAAATCTCCACTTGTTTACCAACCCAGCAGCTCTCCAAACCCGTCCTTTTGGGTGTTTATAGAAGCTTCATTACACAGGCCTGATTGATCAAATCATTGGCCACTGGAGAGTGATTCAACCTCCAGCCCCTCTCCTCCTTCTAATCACATGGTTTCTTCCTCTGGTGATCAGTCCTCATCCTGAGGTACTTTCCAAAAGTCACCTCATTAATATAACAAATGACATCTTTATCACTCTCATCTCAGGAAATTCCAAGTGTTTTGGGCACTCAGTGCCAAGATCAAACGTATATTTCCTATTATAAATCACAGTATCACATGTATGATAGGACTTCTCAGCATCCTTAACACATGCTAACATATTTTTAATCTCCAAGGGGAGCAAAACCCTCGCAGAGGTGCGCTCAGAACACTGGGAAGCACGGATCTGGCCGACACTGCTTCCTCGAGCCCTCCCAGCCCAGAAGGCATTTAAAGGTGGCTGAGCCTGGCCACGGCCACAGAAAAATCCATTTGGGGCATTTTGCTGGACTCAGACTGTTTCTTCCACACCCAGTTAGAGAATGAGGCTTGAGATACGACAGTTCTTTCATGAAACTTTTGACTGGCCCCCAAGCAATTCATTCTTAAATCACAGATCCTCTCAAAAAAAAGAAAAGCCCCCCAGGTAGTCTTGGTCCCTCCAGTTTGTACCTCCCTTTGTCAGGGGCTGGAGAAGGGGACACATTTGTGCTCCGCCACCCTGAGATATAAATTCCCCCTCTGCACCCCACTCCCCACATGGCCTCAGGCAGGTGCACGTTCATCCACGTGCCCTGGAGCAGAGCCAGTCGTCTACCTCGCAGGGTCTCTCCCAACTTTTCTGCCTTCTGTTCCCTCCGTGTGGTAAGGCAGAATTTGTCTTCTCATCTGCCCCTTTTCAGGGATTGGGGAGAGGGAGGGAGAGGGCATGAAAATTTAAATCCTGGTGATCATTCATTTTTAACCTTCTTTACTATTTATCCAAAAGATCTTCAGTTACACAGTGCACCCCGTGACCTATGAAACCACTGGAAGTTTACCGAGCCCACCCTTCAACCTTTGCTGCCCGACCACCAACAGTGATCATTCTGCAGCTGCAAACAGATCAAATCCGAACTGTGTCTTTCCTCATAAATGAGTTAATATTCATTTAAGGGCCTCATAACAGTGCCTGATAAATGGTAACTTCTGTTTTTTGGGGTTTTTTTTAGGCATTATTATATCATCATACTCTACCCTCAGTATTTCTCACTATTTAAGTCTCTGGAATTATTCAGATTTTCAATAAACAGATTATACTGTGAATGGGGAACAAATTGCTGAGCAAGTGGCACCACCCACACAGTGTGGAAGGTCTGCATAGCAATGGGAAAGTAAGAATGAAATAGTACCACAAATCAACAAAGAGATTCTCCATTCATAGTCACTGCTTACTCAAGTGTCTCCCATTTGGTACTTGTCCAGTGAGATTTTTCCCCACATACAAGTCAAACTTAGCATGCATCAGAATCCACCATCAAGGGCTTGTTAAAAAAGATTTACAGGGGCTGGCCTGGTTACATAGTGGTTAGGTTTACATGCTGTGCTTCAGCAGCCCGGGGTTCATGGGTTAGGATCCCGGGCACACACCTACACACCACTCATCAAGCCATGCTGTGGCAGCATCCCACATACAAAATAGAGGAAGACTGGCACAGATGTTAGCTCAGGGACAATCTTCCTGAAGCAAAAAGAGGAAGATGGCAACAGATGTTAGCTCAGGGCCAATCTTCCTCACCAAAAAAAAAAGATTGACAGCTCCACCCTCTAGAGTTTCTGAATTAGTAGGTTGGGGTAGAGCTAGAGAATTAGCACTTTAAACAAGTTTTCAGATGAAGCTGATGCTATTGGTCTGGGGACTACACTTTGGGAACTAAAGTGTAGTCCCCACCTGAATTTAGAACTTGACATTTAAAAGTGCATTTTGCTCGAATCAGGTCATGGGTCCAGCTTGTCAACATCCACTAAGGTTGTGTCTGTCATTCACCACCTTTATGGCATCTCCGCTTCTGAGAGGCAGGCGCCCTGGGTTCTTATACAGGTGACTGATACAAATGTGGATAGGGCTGACTAAAGACAAAATCCAGGTCAGGTGATTAAACCCCTAGCTTTTAGGCTCACCTCAATCCATTATAATTACGGCAGTATTTCTCAATCCTGGTCAAACTCTAAAATCACAGGGAAGCTTAAAAAACAAAAACAAAACAAAAAATGATGCTTAGGCCCCACCCTGGAGAGCCTGAGTTTACAGCCCAGAGTTCCCTCAGGTGCTGGTACTTTAAAAAACATTCTCTCCAGGTCATTCTAATGTGCAACCAGGGCTGAGAACCACCATCTAGAGGTCTTACTGATTTAACCTAGCAAACCAACCCAATTGAACTGTCCTTCTGCCCTTGTAACTTTTTTAAGCTTTGATAAGCTTTACTCATCTAAGTTACTGTGAGAGTTGTTGGCAAAGCTTTGCTGACATCAAGGTATGTTTTCCTACAGCTTTCCAAATTCTTCTATTTGATCACTGCACTTTCAGAAACATAAAATTCTATTGGCCTAGCATGACATGGTGTTAGAAAATCATACTAATTTTAAAGATCACCTTGTAAAGATGTTTACAATCTGTTGAGGAATTTTGCCTGGGGTCAATTTCAAGCTCACTGAATTGGATCCATTTAGTTTATATAATCATAATGTAATGATAGCTCGCATTTATTGCTTGTTAACTTTGTCTCAGCCACAGTGCTCTTCATAAATATCACACAACAATCCTATAAAATAGCTATGATTATTTCCATTTTACATGTGAGGAATCAAGACTGGATTCCAGCTGACTCCAGGGCCCATACATTTAACCACTAGATGTTGCTTCTATTTATATTTGCCAGGCGCCATTTTGTTCTTAAAGTGTTTTATGGTGACTTAGAAGGATGTTAAAGATATGAGAAAGAATGAAATAACTGGAATAAAGTAAGACCAGAGAGAGTCAAAATGAGTCACGGGTCAGAACAAAATGTTTTCTCATTTGCTAACTGAAGGGTCACCAATTTGGCTTTGAGTGTCCTGGAAACATCAAGTCAAAATAGGATCACATGTTCAACTGCACGGGTGACATTGGATTAAACACAAACATTGCTCAGGACAAGTACCTAAGAAGCCCCGGGCCTTCTTAAAGAAGGCAGTGAGGGTGAAAGGAACGTCTGCAGGAACATCCTCATGATCCAGGCAGATGAGAATTTCACAGGGCTCAGCGAATCGTGATTTCCACCATCCACTTCCTCTTTTATTTAAAAAATGAGAATTTTGGCTAGCTTTCTAATTCTTCAAAGATTTCTGCATTCCCATTTCCAGTATCTCTTCCACCACTGTAAACTCATTCCAAAAGATTAACAGCAATTTAGCAATTCTCTGCTCACGTTTTCTCAGTACCCTGGAATGTAATCTGAGCATTCAGGATTCACTTTTGGAGAGTTTCATAGTCTCTTGACTCACCTTACCTTTTGGACTCTCATTCCACGAAATCACATCTGACTTTGAGGAGTGTCTTCCCAACACCTAGTTTCTCCTTGCTGATCATCACAGCATCAAGTTGATATGGCTGTGTCCACAGGCTGGCTGTCAGACCTGCAGGTGAGGCCAGCATAACCTGAAATAACAAGGTCACTCTCTGTCAGGTGCCCATCACAACGCCCATTTCACCAACTCATTCCTCCTCGTAGCTTGATGTGAAGTTAACAATAGCAGCTTCCCTTGTGTTAGTTGAAACAATCAGTGGATGAGGCCAATAATTTATCATTTATATTTATGAGACTATACAGTAATGAGAATGTTATCTATCTTGAAAAGTATTGGTATTTTCTTGCCACTTGAAAAAGACATGGTGTCAAGTGTATTGGGGTTTTTGGGTTTTTTAAAATTATTTTATTGAGGTCATATTGGCTTATGACGTTTTGCAAATTTCAGGTGTATGTTATTACTTATCAGTTTCTGTATAGACCACATCATGTTCACCACCAACAGTCTAGTTTTTATCCATCACCATACATATATGTTCCCCCTTTTGTCATCCCTCCACCCCCTTCCCCTCTGGTAACCACTAACCTATTCTCCTTATCCATGTGTTTGGTGGTGTGGTTTTTGAAAGTAGATCTCTTGGCACAAGATTCAAGGTTAGAATTATACATCATTTGGAAAGCACTCTTCCATCTTCTAATATTAAGCTGCCCAGAACACTCTTGCCAAACTCCTCTTTAGCTGGTTCCTTTTCTTATCCTTGGGGTCTCACCTTGAATACAAGCTCCTCAGCTGAGCCTTCTCTGACCACTCTATGTAGGAGGCCCCACCCGGTAAGTGATTTTTGTTTACTTATTTCAATTACCTATCTTCCCTGCTAGACAAATACTCATTGATGGCAGATACTTACCTTGTAGTCCCAGGACTTAGACAGCGCTCTGTTCATAGCAGAGGGCACCATAACCATTTGCTGGAAGAAGTGAAAACAGGGAAGCAGGTGAGACGTCAATGACCGCAAAGTTGGGGCCTGAGTGGTGAGTCCAGTTGTACACGATGGGAAGACAGTGGGGCTACAGTGATAGTAGGAGTGATCACACAGACATGTGTGGGAAGAAAGAGGGATCCGGAGTGAAAAAGCTCATTTTATCCTTTCTAATAACCAAGCCATTTAGATGATTTGAGCATATGAAATTTAGGAGTAAAGTTGATTGCCATGTACCTCAAAGGAAGGAAAATGGATCACATCATCCTTGGGAGAAAGTATAGGAAGAACTGAGGTGGGCAGAACTTTGATATCATTAAATAGACCCCTCCCCCAAGCAAACTTGCCTCTACTTCCCTAATGTGCTACTTCACAGTCTATACAGATTCCCCAAGATGGTACCTCAGGATGTCACCCTGCAGGGTGCTGAGAACTGAAGGCAGAGTTTAACGGTCGTTAGAGTTGGCTTTTCCTACAGTTGGAAGAAATGAGAAACACGGAAGTTTAGAAAGAAGAAATGTCTAGAAGAGAAAGGAAGAAGATACTCAAAATTGGTCAACGAAGATCCAAATATGGAATAAGACAAAACCAATAGCAGGAAGGCCTAACCAGAAGAGTGAGGAGAAGCAGACGAATCTGACCTGGAAGAAGATTGTGAAAGTTGCTTCCCCTCCCCCTGTCTGAGTGTCCAGGCTCTCTCCAGTGGTTGTGAGGGAAGGGTACGGCAGGAACACAGCACAGTGACTCACGGGTGCCGTTACACACACACACACACACACACACACACACACACACACACACACACA